>NW_027185043.1:0-39891 GCF_040668555.2 Bombus flavifrons
CGTTATATAGTATTACGTTATAACGTATAACGTTATATAGTATTACGTTATAACGTATAACGTTATATAGTATTACGCTATAACGTATAACGTTATATAGTATTACGTTATAACGTATAACGTTATATAGTATTACGTTATAACGTATAACGTTATATTAGTATTACGTTGTAACGTATAACGTTATATAGTATCACCATGTAACGTATAACGTTATATAGTATTACGTTATAACGTATAACGTTATATAGTATTACGTTATAACGTATAACGTTATATAGTATTACGTTATGACGTATAACGTTATATGGTATTACCATATAACGTATAGCGTTATGTAGTATTACGTTATAACGTTATATAGTTTCACCATATAACGTATAACGTTATATAGTATTACGTTATAACGTATAACGTTATAACGTATAACGTTATATAGTATTACGTTATAACGTATAACGTTATATAGTATTACGTTATAACGTATAACCTTATATAGTATTACGTTATAACGTATAACGTTATATAGTATTACGTTATGACGTATAACGTTATATGGAATTACCATATAACGTATAACGTTATATAGTATTACGTATAAAGTATAACGTTATATAGTATCACCATGTAACGTATAACGTTATATAGTATCACCATGTAACGTATAACGTTATATAGTATTACGTTATAACGTATAACGTCATGTAGTATTACGTTATAAGGTATAACGTTATGTAGTATTACGTTATGACGTATAACGTTATATAGTATTACGTTATAACGTATAACGTTATATAGTATTACGCTATAACGTATAACGTTATATAGTATTACGTTATAACGTATAACGTTATATAGTATTACGTTATAACGTATAACGTTATATAGTATTACGTTGTAACGTATAACGTTATATAGTATCACCATGTAACGTATAACGTTATATAGTATTACGTTATAACGTATAACGTTATATAGTATTACGTTATAACGTATAAACGTTATATAGTATTACGTTATGACGTATAACGTTATATGGTATTACCATATAACGTATAGCGTTATGTAGTATTACGTTATAACGTTATATAGTTTCACCATATAACGTATAACGTTATATAGTATTACGTTATAACGTATAACGTTATAACGTATAACGTTATATAGTATTACGTTATAACGTATAACGTTATATAGTATTACGTTATAACGTATAACCTTATATAGTATTACGTTATAACGTATAACGTTATATAGTATTACGTTATGACGTATAACGTTATATGGAATTACCATATAACGTATAACGTTATATAGTATTACGTTATAAAGTATAACGTTATATAGTATCACCATGTAACGTATAACGTTATATAGTATCACCATGTAACGTATAACGTTATATAGTATTACGTTATAACGTATAACGTCATGTAGTATTACGTTATAAGGTATAACGTTATGTAGTATTACGTTATGACGTATAACGTTATATAGTATTACGTTATAACGTATAACGTTATATAGTATTACGTTATAACGTATAACGTTATGTAGTATTACGTTATAAGGTATAACGTTATGTAGTATTACGTTATAACGTATAACGTTATATAGTATTACGTTATAACGTATAACGTTATATAGTATCACCATGTAACGTATAACGTTATATAGTATCACCATGTAACGTATAACGTTATATAGTATTACGTTATAACGTATAACGTCATGTAGTATTACGTTATAACGTATAACGTTATGTAGTATTACGTTATAACGTATAACGTTATGTAGTATTACGTTATACCGTATAACGTTATATAGTATTACGTTATAACGTATAACGTTATATAGTATTACGTTATAACGTTATATAGTATCACCATATAACGTATAACGTTATATAGTATTACGTTATAACGTATAACGTTATATAGTATTACGTTATGACGTATAACGTTATATAGTATTAAGTTATAACGTAAACGTTATATAGTATTACGTTATAACGTTATATAGTATCACCATATAACGTATAACGTTATATAGTATTACGTTATAACGTATAACGTTATATAGTGTTACGTTATAACGTATAACGTTATATAGTATTACGTTTAACGTATAACGATATATAGTATTACGTTATAACGTATAACGTTATATAGTATTACGTTATGACGTATAACGTTATATAGTATTACGTTATACCGTATTAACGTTATATAGTATTACGTTGTAACGTATAACGTTATATAGTATCACCATGTAACGTATAACGTTATATAGTATTACGTTATAACGTATAACGTTATATAGTATTACGTTATAACGTATAACGTTATATAGTATTACGTATGACGTATAACGTTATATGGTATTACCATATAACGTATAGCGTTATGTAGTATTACGTTATAACGTTATATAGTTTCACCATATAACGTATAACGTTATATAGTATTACGTTATAACGTATAACGTTATAACGTATAACGTTATATAGTATTACGTTATAACGTATAACGTTATATAGTATTACGTTATAACGTATAACTTTATATAGTATTACGTTATAACGTATAACGTTATATAGTATTACGTTATGACGTATAACGTTATATGGAATTACCATATAACGTATAACGTTATATAGTATTACGTTATAAAGTATAACGTTATATAGTATCACCATGTAACGTATAACGTTATATAGTATCACCATGTAACGTATAACGTTATATAGTATTACGTTATAACGTATAACGTCATGTAGTATTACGTTATAAGGTATAACGTTATGTATTATTACGTTATGACGTATAACGTTATATAGTATTACGTTATAACGTATAACGTTATATAGTATTACGTTATAACGTATAACGTTATGTAGTATTACGTTATAAGGTATAACGTTATGTAGTATTACGTTATAACGTATAACGTTATATAGTATTACGTTATAACGTATAAAGTTATATAGTATCACCATGTAACGTATAACGTTATATAGTATCACCATGTAACGTATAACGTTATATAGTATTACGTTATAACGTATAACGTCATGTAGTATTACGTTATAACGTATAACGTCATGTAGTATTACGTTATAAGGTATAACGTTATGTATTATTACGTTATGACGTATAACGTTATATAGTATTACGTTATAACGTATAACGTTATATAGTATTACGTTATAACGTATAACGTTATGTAGTATTACGTTATAAGGTATAACGTTATGTAGTATTACGTTATAACGTATAACGTTATATAGTATTACGTTATAACGTATAAAGTTATATAGTATCACCATGTAACGTATAACGTTTATATAGTATCACCATGTAACGTATAACGTTATATAGTATTACGTTATAACGTATAACGTCATGTAGTATTACGTTATAACGTATAACGTTATGTAGTATTACGTTATAACGTATAACGTTATGTAGTATTACGTTATACGTATAACGTTATATAGTATTACGTTATAACGTATAACGTTATATAGTATTACGTTATAACGTTGTATAGTATCACCATATAACGTATAACGTTATATAGTATTACGTTATAACGTTATATAGTATCACCATATAACGTATAACGTTATATAGTATTACGTTATAACGTATAACGTTATATAGTATTACGTTATGACGTATAACGTTATATGGTATTACCATATAACGTATAGCGTTATGTAGTATTACGTTATAACGTTATATAGTTTCACCATATAACGTATAACGTTATATAGTATTACGTTATAACGTATAACGTTATAACGTATAACGTTATATAGTATTACGTTATAACGTATAACGTTATAACGTATAACGTTATATAGTAGTACCATATAACGTATATCGTTATATAGTATTACCTTATAACGTATAACGTTATATAGTATTACGTTATAACGTATAACGTTATATAGTATTACGTTATGACGTATAACGTTATATGGTATTACCATATAACGTATAGCGTTATATAGTATTACGTTATAACGTTATATAGTTTCACCATATAACGTATAACGTTATATAGTATTACGTTATAACGTATAACGTTATAACGTATAACGTTATATAGTATTACGTTATAACGTATAACGTTATATAGTATTACGTTATAACGTATAACCTTATATAGTAATACGTTATAACGTATAACGTTATATAGTATTACGTTATGACGTATAACGTTATATGGTATTACCATATAACGTATAACGTTATATAGTATTACGTTATAACGTATACGTTATATAGTATCACCATGTAACGTATAACGTTATACTGTATCACCATGTAACGTATAACGTTATATAGTATTACGTTATAACGTATAACGTCATGTAGTATTACGTTATAACGTATAACGTTATGTAGTATTACGTTATAACGTATAACGCTATATAGTATTACGTTATAACGTATAACGTTATATAGTATTACGTTATAACGTATAACGTTATGTAGTATTACGTTATAAGGTATAACGTTATGTAGTATTACGTTATAACGTATAACGTTATATAGTATTACGTTATAACGTATAACGTTATATAGTATCACCATGTAACGTATAACGTTATATAGTATCACCATGTAACGTATAACGTTATATAGTATTACGTTATAACGTATAACGTCATGTAGTATTACGTTATAACGTATAACGTTATGTAGTATTACGTTATAACGTATAACGTTATATAGTATTACGTTATATCGTATAACGTTATATAGTATTACGTTATAACGTATAACGTTATGTAGTATTACGTTATAACGTATAACGTTATATAGTATTACGTTATATCGTATAACGTTATATAGTATTACGTTATACGTATAACGTTATATAGTATTACGTTATAACGTATAACGCTATATAGTATTACGTTATAACGTATAACGTTATATAGTATACGTTATAACGTATAACGTTATATAGTATTACGTTATAACGTATAACGTTATATAGTATCACCATGTAACGTATAACGTTATATAGTATTACGTTATAACGTATAACGTTATATAGTATTACGTTATAACGTATAACGCTATATAGTATTACGTTATAACGTATAACGTTATATAGTATTACGTTATAACGTATAACGTTATATAGTATTACGTTATAACGTATAACGTTATATAGTATTACGTTATAACGTATAACGTTATATAGTATTACGTTATAACGTATAACGTTATATAGTACTACTTTTATAACGTATAACGTTATATAGTATTACGTTATAACGTATAACGTTATGTAGTATTACGTTATAACGTATAACGTTATGTAGTATTACGTTATAACGTATAACGTTATATAGTATTACGTTATAACGTATAACGCTATATAGTATTACGTTATAACGTATAACGTTATATAGTATTACGTTATAACGTATAACGTTATATAGTATTACGTTTATAACGTATAACGTTATATAGTATTACGTTATAACGTATAACGTTATATAGTATTACGTTATAACGTATAACATTATATAGTATTACGTTATAAAGTATAACGTTATATAGTATCACCATGTAACGTATAACGTTATATAGTATTACGTTATAACGTATAACATTATATAGTATCACCATGTAACGTATAACGTTATATAGTATTACGTTATAACGTATAACGTCATGTAGTATTACGTTATAACGTATAACGTTATATAGTATTACGTTATAACGTATAACGTTATGTAGTATTACGTTATAACGTATAACGTTATATAGTATTACTTTATAACGTTATATAGTATCACCATATAACGTATAACGTTATATAGTATTACGTTATAACGTATAACGTTATATAGTATTACGTTATAACGTATAACGTTATATAGTATCACCATATAACGTATAACATTATATAGTATTACGTTATAACGTTATATAGTATCACCATATAACGTATAACGTTATATAGTATTACGTTATAACGTATAACGTTATATAGTATTACGTTATGACGTATAACGTTATATGGTATTACCATATAACGTATAGCGTTATATAGTATTACGTTATAACGTTATTTAGTTTCGCCATATAACGTATAACGTTATATAGTATTACGTTATAACGTATAACGTTATATAGTATTACGTTATAACGTATAACGTTATGTAGTATTACGTTATAAGGTATAACGTTATGTAGTATTACGTTATAACGTATAACGTTATATAGTATTACGTTATAACGTATAAAGTTATATAGTATCACCATGTAACGTATAACGTTATATAGTATCACCATGTAACGTATAACGTTATATAGTATTACGTTATAACGTATAACGTCATGTAGTATTACGTTATAACGTATAACGTTATGTAGTATTACGTTATAACGTATAACGTTATGTAGTATTACGTTATACCGTATAACGTTATATAGTATTACGTTATAACGTATAACGTTATATAGTATTACGTTATAACGTTGTATAGTATCACCATATAACGTATAACGTTATATAGTATTACGTTATAACGTTATATAGTATCACCATATAACGTATAACGTTATATAGTATTACGTTATAACGTATAACGTTATATAGTATTACGTTATGACGTATAACGTTATATGGTATTACCATATAACGTATAGCGTTATGTAGTATTACGTTATAACGTTATATAGTTTCACCATATAACGTATAACGTTATATAGTATTACGTTATAAACGTATAACGTTATAACGTATAACGTTATATAGTAGTACCATATAACGTATATCGTTATATAGTATTACCTTATAACGTATAACGTTATATAGTATTACGTTATAACGTATAACGTTATATAGTATTACGTTATGACGTATAACGTTATATGGTATTACCATATAACGTATAGCGTTATATAGTATTACGTTATAACGTTATATAGTTTCACCATATAACGTATAACGTTATATAGTATTACGTTATAACGTATAACGTTATAACGTATAACGTTATATAGTATTACGTTTATAACGTATAACGTTATATAGTATTACGTTATAACGTATAACCTTATATAGTAATACGTTATAACGTATAACGTTATATAGTATTACGTTATGACGTATAACGTTATATGGTATTACCATATAACGTATAACGTTATATAGTATTACGTTATAACGTATAACGTTATATAGTATCACCATGTAACGTATAACGTTATACTGTATCACCATGTAACGTATAACGTTATATAGTATTACGTTATAACGTATAACGTCATGTAGTATTACGTTATAACGTATAACGTTATGTAGTATTACGTTATAACGTATAACGCTATATAGTATTACGTTATAACGTATAACGTTATATAGTATTACGTTATAACGTATAACGTTATATAGTATTACGTTATAACGTATAACGTTATATAGTATTACGTTATAACGTATAACGTTATATAGTATTACGTTATAACGTATAACGTTATATAGTATCACCATGTAACGTATAACGTTATGTAGTATTACGTTATAACGTATAACGTTATATAGTATTACGTTATATCGTATAACGTTATATAGTATTACGTTATAACGTATAACGTTATATAGTATTACGTTATAACGTATAACGCTATATATAGTATTACGTTATAACGTATAACGTTATATAGTATTACGTTATAACGTATAACGTTATATAGTATTACGTTATAACGTATAACGTTATATAGTATTACGTTATAACGTATAACGTTATATAGTATTACGTTATAACGTATAACGTTATATAGTATCACCATGTAACGTATAACGTTATATAGTATTACGTTATAACGTATAACGTTATATAGTATTACGTTATAACGTATAACGTTATATAGTATTACGTTATAACGTATAACGTTATATAGTATTACGTTATATCGTATAACGTTATATAGTATTACGTTATAACGTATAACGTCATATAGTATTACGTTATAACGTATAACGTTATATAGTATCACCATGTAACGTATAACGTTATATAGTATTACGTTATAACGTATAACGTTATATAGTATTACGTTATAACGTATAACGTTATATAGTATTACGTTATAACGTTTAACGTTATATAGTATTACCATATAACGTATAACATTATATAGTATTACGTTATAACGTATAACGTTATATAGTATCACCATGTAACGTATAACGTTATATAGTATTACGTTATAACGTATAACGTTATATAGTATTACGTTATAACGTATAACGTTATATAGTATTACCATATAACGTATATCATTATATAGTATTACGTTATAACGTATAACGTTATATAGTATCACCATGTAACGTATAACGTTATATAGTATTACGTTATAACGTATAACGTTATATAGTATTACGTTATAACGTATAACGTTATATAGTATTACGTTATAACGTATAACGTTATATAGTATTACCATATAACGTATAACATTATATAGTATTACGTTATGACGTATAACGTTATATAGTATCACCATGAAACGTATAACGTTATATAGTATTACGTTATAACGTATAACGTTATATAGTATTACGTTATAACGTATAACGTTATATAGTATTACGTTATAACGTATAACGTTATATAGTATTAAGTTATAACGTATAACGTTATATAGTATTACGTTATAACGTTATATAGTATTACGTTATAACGTTATATAGTATCACCATATAACGTATAACGTTATATAGTATTACGTTATAACTTATAACGTTATATAGTATTACGTTATAACGTATAACGTTATATAGTATTACGTTATAACGTATAACGTTATATAGTATTACCATATAACGTATATCGTTATATAGTATTACCTTATAACGTATAACGTTATATAGTATTACGTTATTACGTATAACGTTATATAGTATTACGTTATGACGTATAACGTTATATGGTATTACCATATAACGTATAGCGTTATATAGTATTACGTTATAACGTATAACGTTATATAGTATTACGTTATAACGTATAACGTTATATAGTATTACGTTATAACGTATAACGTTATATAGTATTAAGTTATAACGTATAACGTTATATAGTATTACGTTTTAACGTTATATAGTATTACGTATAACGTTATATAGTATCACCATATAACGTATAACGTTATATAGTATTACGTTATAACTTATAACGTTATATAGTATTACGTTATAACGTATAACGTTATATAGTATTACGTTATAACGTATAACGTTATATAGTATTACCATATAACGTATATCGTTATATAGTATTACCTTATAACGTATAACGTTATATAGTATTACGTTATAACGTATAACGTTATATAGTATTACGTTATGACGTATAACGTTATATGGTATTACCATATAACGTATAGCGTTATATAGTATTACGTTATAACGTTATATAGTTTCACCATATAACGTATAACGTTATATAGTATTACGTTATATCGTATAACGTTATATAGTATTACGTTATAACGTTATATAGTTTCACCATATAACGTATAACGTTATATAGTATTACGTTATATCGTATAACGTTATACGTATAACGTTATATAGTATTACGTTATAACGTATAACGTTATGTAGTATTACGTTATAAGGTATAACGTTATGTAGTATTACGTTATAACGTATAACGTTATATAGTATTACGTTATAACGTATAACGTTATAGTATCACCATGTAACGTATAACGTTATATAGTATCACCATGTAACGTATAACGTTATATAGTATTACGTTATAACGTATAACGTCATGTAGTATTACGTTATAACGTATAACGTTATGTAGTATTACGTTATAACGTATAACGTTATATAGTATTACGTTATATCGTATAACGTTATATAGTATTACGTTATAACGTATAACGTTATGTAGTATTACGTTATAACGTATAACGTTATATAGTATTACGTTATATCGGTATAACGTTATATAGTATTACGTTATAACGTATAACGTTATATAGTATTACGTTATAACGTATAACGCTATATAGTATACGTTATAACGTATAACGTTATATAGTATTACGTTATAACGTATAACGTTATATAGTATTACGTTATAACGTATAACGTTATATAGTATTACGTTATAACGTATAACGTTATATAGTATCACCATGTAACGTATAACGTTATATAGTATTACGTTATAACGTATAACGTTATATAGTATTACGTTATAACGTATAACGCTATATAGTATTACGTTATAACGTATAACGTTATATAGTATTACGTTATAACGTATAACGTTATATAGTATTACGTTATAACGTATAACGTTATATAGTATTACGTTATAACGTATAACGTTATATAGTATTACGTTATAACGTATAACGTTATATAGTACTACTTTATAACGTATAACGTTATATAGTATTACGTTATAACGTATAACGTTATGTAGTATTACGTTATAACGTATAACGTTATGTAGTATTACGTTATAACGTATAACGTTATATAGTATTACGTTATAACGTATAACGCTATATAGTATTACGTTATAACGTATAACGTTATATAGTATTACGTTATAACGTATAACGTTATATAGTATTACGTTATAACGTATAACGTTATATAGTATTACGTTATAACGTATAACGTTATATAGTATTACGTTATAACGTATAACATTATATAGTATTACGTTATAAAGTATAACGTTATATAGTATCACATGTAACGTATAACGTTATATAGTATTACGTTATAACGTATAACATTATATAGTATCACCATGTAACGTATAACGTTATATAGTATTACGTTATAACGTATAACGTCATGTAGTATTACGTTATAACGTATAACGTTATATAGTATTACGTTATAACGTATAACGTTATGTAGTATTACGTTATAACGTATAACGTTATATAGTATTACTTTATAACGTTATATAGTATCACCATATAACGTATAACGTTATATAGTATTACGTTATAACGTATAACGTTATATAGTATTACGTTATAACGTATAACGTTATATAGTATCACCATATAACGTATAACATTATATAGTATTACGTTATAACGTTATATAGTATCACCATATAACGTATAACGTTATATAGTATTACGTTATAACGTATAACGTTATATAGTATTACGTTATGACGTATAACGTTATATGGTATTACCATATAACGTATAGCGTTATATAGTATTACGTTATAACGTTATATAGTTTCGCCATATAACGTATAACGTTATTATAGTATTACGTTATAACGTATAACGTTATAACGTATAACGTTATATAGTATTACGTTATAACGTTATATAGTATCACCATATAATGTATAACGTTATATAGTATTACGTTATAACGTATAACGTTATATAGTATTACGCTATAACGTATAACGTTATATAGTATTACGTTATAACGTATAACGTTATATAGTATTACGTTATAACGTATAACGTTATATAGTATTACGTTATAACGTATAACGTTATGTAGTATTACGTTATAACGTATAACGTTATATAGTATCACCATGTAACGTATAACGTTATATAGTATTACGTTATAACGTATAACGTTATATAGTATTACGTTATAACGTATAACGTTATATAGTATTACGTTATAACGTATAACGTTATATAGTATTACGTTATAACGTATAACGTTATATAGTATTACGTTATAACGTATAACGTTATATAGTATCACCATGTAACGTATAACGTTATATAGTATTACGTTATAACGTATAACGTTATATAGTATTACGTTATAACGTATAACGTTATATAGTATTACGTTATAACGTATAACGTTATATAGTATTACGTTATAACGTATAACGTTATATAGTATTACGTTATAACGTATAACGTTATATAGTATTACGTTATAACGTATAACGTTATATAGTATCACCATGTAACGTATAACGTTATATAGTATTACGTTATAACGTATAACGTTATATAGTATTACGTTATAACGTATAACGTTATATAGTATTACGTTATAACGTATAACGTTATATAGTATTACGTTATATCGTATAACGTTATATGGTATTACGTTATAACGTATAACGTCATATAGTACTACTTTATAACGTATAACGTTATATAGTATTACGTTATAACGTATAACGTTATATAGTATTACGTTATAACGTTATATAGTATCACCATATAACGTATAACGTTATATAGTATTACGTTATAACGTATAACGTTTATATAGTATTACGTTATAACGTATAACGTTATATAGTATTACCATATAACGTATAACGTTATATAGTATTACGTTATAACGTATAACGTTATATAGTATCACCATGTAACGTATAACGTTATATAGTATTACGTTATAACGTATAACGTTATATAGTATTACGTTATAACGTATAACGTTATATAGTATTACCATATAACGTATAACGTTATATAGTATTACGTTATAACGTATAACGTTATATAGTATCACCATGTAACGTATAACGTTATATAGTATTACTTATAACGTATAACGTTATATAGTATTACGTTATAACGTATAACGTTATATAGTATTACGTTATAACGTATAACGTTATATAGTATTAAGTTATAACGTATAACGTTATATAGTATTACGTTATAACGTTATATAGTAAGACGTTATAACGTTATATAGTATCACCATATAACGTATAACGTTATATAGTATTACGTTATAACGTATAACGTTATATAGTATTACGTTATAACGTATAACGTTATATAGTATTACCATATAACGTATATCGTTATATAGTATTACCTTCTAACGTATAACGTTATATAGTATTACGTTATAACGTATAACGTTATATAGTATTACGTTATGACGTATAACGTTATATGGTATTACCATATAACGTATAGAGTTATATAGTATTACGTTATAACGTTATATAGTTTCACCATATAACGTATAACGTTATATAGTATTACGTTATAACGTATAACGTTATAACGTATAACGTTATATAGTATTACGTTATAACGTATAACGTTATATAGTATTACGTTATAACGCAATAACGTTATATAGTATTACGTTGTAACGTATAACATTATATAGTATTACGTTATAACGTATAACGTTTATATAGTATTACGTTATAACGTATAACGTTATGGTAGTATTACGTATAACGTATAAACGTTATATAGTATTACGTTATAACGTATAACGTTATATAGTATTACGTTATAACGTATAACGTTATATAGTAATACGTTATAACGTATAACGTTATATAGTATTACTTATATACGTTATATAGTATCACCATAAACGTATAACTTTATAGTATTACGTTATACGTATAACGTTATATAGTATTACGTTATGACGTACTAACGTTATATAGTATTACCTATATAACGTATAGCGTTATATAGTATTACGTTATAACGTTATATAGTTTCACCATATAACGTATAACGTTATATAGTATTACGTTATAACGTATAACTTTATAACGTATAACGTTATATAGTATTACGTTATAACGTATAACGTTATATAGTATTACGTTATAACGTATAACCTTATATAGTATTACGTTATAACGTATAAGCCTTATATAGTATTACGTTATAACGTATAACGTTATATAGTATTACGTTATAACGTTAACGTTATATAGTATTACGTTATAACGTATAACGTTATATAGCATTAAGTTATAACGTATAACGTTATATAGTATTACATTATAACGTTATATAGTATCACCCAATAACGTATAACGTTATACGTTATAACGTAATACTATATAACGTTATACGTTATAACGTAATACTATATAATGTTATACGTTACAACGTAATACTATATAACGTTATGCGTTATAACGTAATACTATATAACGTTATACGTTATAACGTAATACTATATAACGTTATACGTTATAACGTTATACGTTATAACGTAATACTATATAACGTTATACGTTATATGGTGAAACTATATAACGTTATAACGTAATACTATATAACTCTATACGTTATATGGTAATACCATATAACGTTATACGTCATAACGTAATACTATATAACGTTATACGTTATAACGTAATACTATATAACGTTATACGTTAGAAGGTAATACTATATAACGATATACGTTATATGGTAATACTATATAACGTTATACGTTATAACGTAATACTATATAACGTTATACGTTATAACGTAATACTATATAACGTTATACGTTATATGGTGATACTATATAACGTTATAACGTCTTACTATATAACGTTATAACGTAATACTATATAACGTTATACGTTATAACTTAATACTATATAACGTTATACGTTATAACGTAATACTATATAACGTTATACGTTATAACGTAATACTATATAACGTTATACGTTATAACGTAATACTATATAACGTTATACGTTACATGGTGATACTATATAACGTTATACGTTATAACGTAATACTATATAACGTTATACGTTATATGGTAATACTATATAACGTTATACGTTATAACGTAATACTATATAACGTTATACGTTATAACGTAATACTATATAACGTTATACGTTACATGGTGATACTATATAACGTTATACGTTATAACGTAATACTATATAACGTTATACGTTATATGGGTAATACTATATAACGTTATACGTTATAACGTAATACTATATAACGTTATACGTTATAACGTAATACTATATAACGTTATACGTTATATGGTGATACTATATAACGTTATAACGTAATACTATATAACGTTATACGTTATAACGTAATACTATATAACGTTATACGTTATAAAGTAGTACTATATGACGTTATACGTTATAACGTAATACCATATTAACGTTATACGATATAACGTAATACTATATAACGTTATACGTTATAACGTAATACTATATAACGTTATACGTTATAACGTAATACTATATAACGTTATACGTTATAACGTAATACTATATAACGTTATACGTTACATGGTGATACTATATAACGTTATACGTTATAACGTAATACTATATAACGTTATACGTTATAACGTAATACTATATAACGTTATACGTTATAACGTAATACTATATAACGTTATACGTTATAACGTAATACTATATAACGTTATACGTTATAACGTAATACTATATAACGTTATACGTTATAACGTAATACTATATAACGTTATACGTTACATGGTGATACTATATAACGTTATACGTTATAACGTAATACTATATAACGTTATACGTTATAACGTAATACTATATAACGTTATACGTTATAACGTAATACTATATAACGTTATACGTTATAACGTAATACTATATAACGTTATACGTTATAACGTAATACTATATAACGTTATACGTTACATGGTGATACTATATAACGTTATACGTTATAACGTAATACTACATAACGTTATACGTTATAACGTAATACTATATAACGTTATACGTTATAACGTAATACTATATAACGTTATACGTTATAACGTAATACTATATAACGTTATACGTTATAGCGTAATACTATATAACGTTATACGTTATAACGTAATACTATATAACGTTATACATTATATGGTGATACTATATAACGTTATAACGTAATACTATATAACGTTATACGTTATAACGTTATACGTTATAACGTAATACTATATAACGTTATACGTTATATGGCGAAACTATATAACGTTATAACGTAATACTATATAACGCTATACGTTATATGGTAATACCATATAACGTTATACGTCATAACGTAATACTATATAACGTTATACGTTATAACGTAATACTATATAACGTTATACGTTATATGGTGATACTATATAACGTTATAACGTAATACTATATAATGTTATACGTTATATGGTGATACTATATAACGTTATACGTTATAACGTAATACTATATAACGTTATACGTTATAACGTAATACTATATAACGTTATACGTTATATGGTGATACTATATAACGTTATAAAGTAATACTATATAACGTTATACGTTATAACGTAATACTACATAACGTTATACGTTATAACGTAATACTATATAACGTTATACGTTATAACGTAATACTACATGACGTTATACGTTATAACGTAATACTATATAACGTTATACGTTACATGGTGATACTATATAATGTTATACGTTATAACGTAATACTATATAACGTTATACGTTACATGGTGATACTATATAACGTTATACTTTATAACGTAATACTATATAATGTTATACGTTATAACGTAATACTATATAACGTTATACGTTATAACGTAATACTATATAACGTTATACGTTATAACGTAATACTATATAACGTTATACGTTATAACGTAATACTATATAACGTTATACGTTATAACGTAATACTATATAGCGTTATACGTTATAACGTAATACTATATAACGTTATACGTTATAACGTAATACTACATAACGTTATACGTTATAACGTAATACTACATAACGTTATACGTTATAACGTAATACTATATAACGTTATACGTTATAAAGTAGTACTATATAACGTTATACGTTATAACGTAATACTATATAACGTTATTACGTTATAACGTAATACTATATAACGTTATACGTTATAACGTAATACTATATACGTTATACGTTATAACGTAATACTATATAACGTTATACGTTATAACGTAATACTATATAGCGTTATACGTTATAACGTAATACTATATAACGTTATACGTTATAACGTAATACTATATAACGTTATACGTTACATGGTGATACTATATAACGTTATACGTTATAACGTAATACTATATAACGTTATACGTTATAACGTAATACTATATAACGTTATACGTTATAACGTAATACTATATAACGTTATACGTTATAACGTAATACTATATAGCGTTATACGTTATAACGTAATACTATATAACGTTATACGTTATAACGTAATACTATATAACGTTATACGATATAACGTAATACTATATAACGTTATACGTTATAACGTAATACTACATAACGTTATACGTTATAACGTAATACTATATAACGTATACGATATAACGTAATACTATATAACGTTATACGTTATAACGTAATACTACATAACGTTATACGTTATAACGTAATACTACATGACGTTATACGTTATAACGTAATACTATATAACGTTATACGTTACATGGTGATACTATATAACGTTATACGTTACATGGTGATACTATATAACGTTATACGTTATAACGTAATACTATATAACGTTATACGTTATAACGTAATACTACATAACGTTATACCTTATAACGTAATACTACATAACGTTATACGTTATAACGTAATACTATATAACGTTATACGTTATAACGTTATACGATATAACGTAATACTATATAACGTTATACGTTATATGGTGAAACTATATAACGTTATAACGTAATACTATATAACGTTATACGATATAACGTAATACTATATAACGTTATACGTTATATGGTGAAACTATATAACGTTATAACGTAATACTATATAACGCTATACGTTATATGGTAATACCATATAACGTTATACGTCATAACGTAATACTATATAACGTTATACGTTATAACGTAATACTATATAACGTTATACGTTATAAGGTAATACTATATAACGATATACGTTATATGGTAATACTATATAACGTTATACGTTATAACGTAATACTATATAACGTTATACGTTATAACGTAATACTATATAACGTTATAAGTTATAACGTAATACTATATAACGTTATACGTTATATGGTGATACTATATAACGTTATAACGTAATACTATATAACGTTATAACGTAATACTATATAACGTTATACGTTATAACTTAATACTATATAACGTTATACGTTATAACGTAATACTATATAACGTTATACGTTATAACGTAATACTATATAACGTTATACGTTATAACGTAATACTATATAACGCTATACGTTATATGGTAATACCATATAACGTTATACGTCATAACGTAATACTATATAACGTTATACGTTATAACGTAATACTATATAACGTTATACGTTATAAGGTAATACTATATAACGATATACGTTATATGGTAATACTATATAACGTTATACGTTATAACGTAATACTATATAACGTTATACGTTATAACGTAATACTATATAACGTTATAAGTTATAACGTAATACTATATAACGTTATACGTTATATGGTGATACTATATAACGTTATAACGTAATACTATATAACGTTATAACGTAATACTATATAACGTTATACGTTATAACTTAATACTATATAACGTTATACGTTATAACGTAATACTATATAACGTTATACGTTATAACGTAATACTATATAACGTTATACGTTATAACGTAATACTATATAACGTTATACGTTTCATGGTGATACTATATAACGTTATACGTCATAACGTAATACTATATAATGTTATACGTTATATGGTAATACTATATAACGTTATACGTTATAACGTAATACTATATAACGTTATACGTTATAACGTAATACTATATAACGTTATACGTTATAACGTAATACTATATAACGTTATACGTTACATGGTGATACTATATAACGTTATACGTTATAACGTAATACTATATAATGATATACGTTATATGGTAATACTATATAACGTTATACGTTATAACGTAATACTATATAACGTTATACGTTATAACGTAATACTATATAACGTTATACGTTACATGGTGATACTATATAACGTTATACGTTATAACGTAATACTATATAATGTTATACGTTATATGGTAATACTATATAACGTTATACGTTATAACGTAATACTATATAACGTTATACGTTATAACGTAATACTATATAACGTTATACGTTATAACGTAATACTATATAACGTTATACGTTACATGGTGATACTATATAACGTTATACGTTATAACGTAATACTATATGACGTTATACGTTATAACGTAATACTATATAACGTTATACGATATAACGTAATACTATATAACGTTATACGTTATAACGTAATACTATATAACGTTATACGTTATAACGTAATACTATATAACGTTATACGTTATAACGTAATACTATATAACGTTATACGTTACATGGTGATACTATATAACGTTATACGTTATAACGTAATACTATATAACGTTATACGTTATAACGTAATACTATATAACGTTATACGTTATAACGTAATACTATATAACGTTATACGTTATAACGTAATACTATATAACGTTATACGTTATAACGTAATACTATATAGCGTTATACGTTATAACGTAATACTATATAACGTTATACGTTATAACGTAATACTATATAACGTTATACGATATAACGTAATACTATATAACGTTATACGTTATAACGTAATACTACATAACGTTATACGTTACATGGTGATACTATATAACGTTATACGTTATAACGTAATACTATATAACGTTATACGTTATAACGTAATACTATATAACGTTATACGTTATAACGTAATACTATATAACGTTATACGTTATAACGTAATACTATATAACGTTATACGTTATAACGTAATACTATATAGCGTTATACGTTATAACGTAATACTACATAACGTTATACGTTATAACGTAATACTACATGACGTTATACGTTATAACGTAATACTATATAACGTTATACGTTACATGGTGATACAGTATAACGTTATACGTTACATGGTGATACTATATAACGTTATACGTTATAACGTAATACTATATAACGTTATACGTTATATGGTAATACCATATAACGTTATACGTCATAACGTAATACTATATAACGTTATACGTTATAACGTATTACTATATAAGGTTATACGTTATAACGTAATACTATATAACGTTATACGTTATAACGTAATACTATATAACGTTATACGTTATAACGTTATACGTTATAACGTAATACTATATAACGTTATACGTTATATGGTGAAACTATATAACGTTATAACGTAATACTATATAACGCTATACGTTATATGGTAATACCATATAACGTTATACGTCATAACGTAATACTATATAACGTTATACGTTATAACGTAATACTATATAACGTTATACGTTATAAGGTAATACTATATAACGATATACGTTATATGGTACTACTATATAACGTTATACGTTATAACGTTATACGTTATAACGTAATACTATATAACGTTATACGTTATATGGTGAAACTATATAACGTTATAACGTAATACTACATAACGCTATACGTTATATGGTAATACCATATAACGTTATACGTCATAACGTAATACTATATAACGTTATACGTTATAACGTAATACTATATAACGTTATACGTTATATGGTGATACTATATAACGTTATAACGTAATACTATATAACGTTATACGTTATATGGTGATACTATACAACGTTATAACGTAATACTATATAACGTTATACGTTATAACGTAATACTATATAACGTTATACGGTATAACGTAATACTACATAACGTTATACGTTATAACGTAATACTACATAACGTTATACGTTATAACGTAATACTACATGACGTTATACGTTATAACGTAATACTATATAACGTTATACGTTACATGGTGATACTATATAACGTTATACGTTACATGGTGATACTATATAACTTTATACGTTATAACGTAATACTATATAACGTTATACGTTATAACGTAATACTACATAACGTTATACCTTATAACGTAATACTACATAACGTTATACGTTATAACGTAATACTATATAACGTTATACGTTATAACGTAATACTATATAACGTTATACGTTATATGGCGAAACTATATAACGTTATAACGTAATACTATATAACGCTATACGTTATATGGTAATACCATATAACGTTATACGTCATAACGTAATACTATATAACGTTATACGTTATAACGTAATACTATATAACGTTATACGTTATATGGTGATACTATATAACGTTATAACGTAATACTATATAATGTTATACGTTATATGGTGATACTATATAACGTTATACGTTATAACGTAATACTATATAACGTTATACGTTATAACGTAATACTATATAACGTTATACGTTATATGGTGATACTATATAACGTTATAAAGTAATACTATATAACGTTATACGTTATAACGTAATACTACATAACGTTATACGTTATAACGTAATACTATATAACGTTATACGTTATAACGTAATACTACATGACGTTATACGTTATAACGTAATACTATATAACGTTATACGTTACATGGTGATACTATATAATGTTATACGTTATAACGTAATACTATATAACGTTATACGTTACATGGTGATACTATATAACGTTATACTTTATAACGTAATACTATATAATGTTATACGTTATAACGTAATACTATATAACGTTATACGTTATAACGTAATACTATATAACGTTATACGTTATAACGTAATACTATATAACGTTATACGTTATAACGTAATACTATATAACGTTATACGTTATAACGTAATACTATATAGCGTTATACGTTATAACGTAATACTATATAACGTTATACGTTATAACGTAATACTACATAACGTTATACGTTATAACGTAATACTACATAACGTTATACGTTATAACGTAATACTATATAACGTTATACGTTATAAAGTAGTACTATATAACGTTATACGTTATAACGTAATACTATATAACGTTATACGTTATAACGTAATACTATATAACGTTATACGTTATAACGTAATACTATATAACGTTATACGTTATAACGTAATACTATATAACGTTATACGTTATAACGTAATACTATATAGCGTTATACGTTATAACGTAATACTATATAACGTTATACGTTATAACGTAATACTATATAACGTTATACGTTACATGGTGATACTATATAACGTTATACGTTATAACGTAATACTATATAACGTTATACGTTATAACGTAATACTATATAACGTTATACGTTATAACGTAATACTATATAGCGTTATACGTTATAACGTAATACTATATAACGTTATACGTTATAACGTAATACTATATAACGTTATACGATATAACGTAATACTATATAACGTTATACGTTATAACGTAATACTACATAACGTTATACGTTATAACGTAATACTATATAACGTTATACGATATAACGTAATACTATATAACGTTATACGTTATAACGTAATACTACATAACGTTATACGTTATAACGTAATACTACATGACGTTATACGTTATAACGTAATACTATATAACGT
Source organism: Bombus flavifrons (assembly GCF_040668555.2). Classification (NCBI taxonomy): domain Eukaryota; kingdom Metazoa; phylum Arthropoda; class Insecta; order Hymenoptera; family Apidae; genus Bombus; species Bombus flavifrons. The sequence goes on from NW_027185043.1 coordinate 22,411, forward strand.
TATACGTTACATGGTGATACTATATAACGTTATACGTTACATGGTGATACTATATAACGTTATACGTTATAACGTAATACTATATAACGTTATACGTTATAACGTAATACTACATAACGTTATACCTTATAACGTAATACTACATAACGTTATACGTTATAACGTAATACTATATAACGTTATACGTTATAACGTAATACTATATAGCGTTATACGTTATAACGTAATACTACATAACGTTATACGTTATAACGTAATACTACATGACGTTATACGTTATAACGTAATACTATATAACGTTATACGTTACATGGTGATACAGTATAACGTTATACGTTACATGGTGATACTATATAACGTTATACGTTATAACGTAATACTATATAACGTTATACGTTATATGGTAATACCATATAACGTTATACGTCATAACGTAATACTATATAACGTTATACGTTATAACGTATTACTATATAAGGTTATACGTTATAACGTAATACTATATAACGTTATACGTTATAACGTAATACTATATAACGTTATACGTTATAACGTTATACGTTATAACGTAATACTATATAACGTTATACGTTATATGGTGAAACTATATAACGTTATAACGTAATACTATATAACGCTATACGTTATATGGTAATACCATATAACGTTATACGTCATAACGTAATACTATATAACGTTATACGTTATAACGTAATACTATATAACGTTATACGTTATAAGGTAATACTATATAACGATATACGTTATATGGTACTACTATATAACGTTATACGTTATAACGTTATACGTTATAACGTAATACTATATAACGTTATACGTTATAACGTTATACGTTATAACGTAATACTATATAACGTTATACGTTATATGGTGAAACTATATAACGTTATAACGTAATACTACATAACGCTATACGTTATATGGTAATACCATATAACGTTATACGTCATAACGTAATACTATATAACGTTATACGTTATAACGTAATACTATATAACGTTATACGTTATATGGTGATACTATATAACGTTATAACGTAATACTATATAACGTTATACGTTATATGGTGATACTATACAACGTTATAACGTAATACTATATAACGTTATACGTTATAACGTAATACTATATAACGTTATACGGTATAACGTAATACTACATAACGTTATACGTTATAACGTAATACTACATAACGTTATACGTTATAACGTAATACTACATGACGTTATACGTTATAACGTAATACTATATAACGTTATACGTTACATGGTGATACTATATAACGTTATACGTTACATGGTGATACTATATAACTTTATACGTTATAACGTAATACTATATAACGTTATACGTTATAACGTAATACTACATAACGTTATACCTTATAACGTAATACTACATAACGTTATACGTTATAACGTAATACTATATAACGTTATACGTTATAACGTAATACTATATAACGTTATACGTCATAACGTAATAATACATAACGTTATACCTTATAACGTAATACTACATGACGTTATACGTTATAACGTAATACTACATGACGTTATACGTTATAACGTAATACTATATAACGTTATACGTTACATGGTGATACTATATAACGTTATACGTTACATGGTGATACTATATAACTTTATACGTTATAACGTAATACTATATAACGTTATACGTTATAACGTAATACTACATAACGTTATACCTTATAACGTAATACTACATAACGTTATACGTTATAACGTAATACTATATAACGTTATACGTTATAACGTAATACTATATAACGTTATACGTCATAACGTAATAATACATAACGTTATACCTTATAACGTAATACTACATGACGTTATACGTTATAACGTAATACTATATAACGTTATACGTTACATGGTGATACTATATAACGTTATACGTTACATGGTGATACTATATAACGTTATACTTTATAACGTAATACTATATAACGTTATACGTTATATGGTAATTCCATATAACGTTATACGTCATAACGTAATACTATATAACGTTATACGTTATAACGTAATACTATATAAAGTTATACGTTATAACGTAATACTATATAACGTTATACGTTATAACGTAATACTATATAACGTTATACGTTATAACGTTATACGTTATAACGTAATACTATATAACGTTATACGTTATATGGTGAAACTATATAACGTTATAACGTAATACTACATAACGCTATACGTTATATGGTAATACCATATAACGTTATACGTCATAACGTAATACTATATAACGTTATACGTTATAACGTAATACTATATAACGTTATACGTTATAACGTAATACTATATAACGTTATACGTTACATGGTGATACTATATAACGTTATACGTTACAACGTAATACTATATAACGTTATACGGTATAACGTAATACTATATAACGTTATACGTCATAACGTAATACTATATAACGTTATACGTTATAACGTAATACTATATATCGTTATACGTTATAACGTAATACTATATAACGTTATACGTTATAACGTAACACTATATAACGTTATACGTTATAACGTAATACTATATAACGTTATACGTTATATGGTGATACTATATAACGTTATAACGTAATACTATATAACGTTATACGTTATAACTTAATACTATATAACGTTATACGTCATAACGTAATACTATATAACGTTATACGTTATAACGTAATACTATATAACGTTATACGTTATATGGTGATACTATATAACGTTATAACGTAATACTATATAACGTTATACGTTATAACGTAATACTATATAACGTTATACGGTATAACGTAATACTACATAACGTTATACGTTATAACGTAATACTACATAACGTTATACGTTATAACGTAATACTACATGACGTTATACGTTATAACGTAATACTATATAACGTTATACGTTACATGGTGATACTATATAACGTTATACGTTACATGGTGATACTATATAACGTTATACGTTATAACGTAATACTATATAACGTTATACGTTATAACGTAATACTACATAACGTTATACCTTATAACGTAATACTACATAACGTTATACGTTATAACGTAATACTATATAACGTTATACGTTATAACGTAATACTATATAACGTTATACGTCATAACGTAATACTACATAACGTTATACCTTATAACGTAATACTACATGACGTTATACGTTATAACGTAATACTATATAACGTTATACGTTACATGGTGATACTATATAACGTTATACGTTACATGGTGATACTATATAACGTTATACTTTATAACGTAATACTATATAACGTTATACGTTATATGGTAATTCCATATAACGTTATACGTCATAACGTAATACTATATAACGTTATACGTTATAACGTAATACTATATAAGGTTATACGTTATAACGTAATACTATATAACGTTATACGTTATAACGTAATACTATATAACGTTATACGTTATAACGTTATACGTTATAACGTAATACTATATAACGTTATACGTTATATGGTGAAACTATATAACGTTATAACGTAATACTACATAACGCTATACGTTATATGGTAATACCATATAACGTTATACGTCATAACGTAATACTATATAACGTTATACGTTATAACGTAATACTATATAACGTTATACGTTATAACGTAATACTATATAACGTTATACGTTACATGGTGATACTATATAACGTTATACGTTACAACGTAATACTATATAACGTTATACGTTATAACGTAATACTATATAACGTTATACGTTATAACGTAATACTATATAACGTTATACGTTATAGCGTAATACTATATAACGTTATACGTTATAACGTAATACTATATAACGTTATACGTCATAACGTAATACTACATAACGTTATACCTTATAACGTAATACTACATGACGTTATACGTTATAACGTAATACTATATAACGTTATACGTTACATGGTGATACTATATAACGTTATACGTTACATGGTGATACTATATAACGTTATACTTTATAACGTAATACTATATAACGTTATACGTTATATGGTAATTCCATATAACGTTATACGTCATAACGTAATACTATATAACGTTATACGTTATAACGTAATACTATATAAGGTTATACGTTATAACGTAATACTATATAACGTTATACGTTATAACGTAATACTATATAACGTTATACGTTATAACGTTATACGTTATAACGTAATACTATATAACGTTATACGTTATATGGTGAAACTATATAACGTTATAACGTAATACTACATAACGCTATACGTTATATGGTAATACCATATAACGTTATACGTCATAACGTAATACTATATAACGTTATACGTTATAACGTAATACTATATAACGTTATACGTTATAACGTAATACTATATAACGTTATACGTTACATGGTGATACTATATAACGTTATACGTTACAACGTAATACTATATAACGTTATACGTTATAACGTAATACTATATAACGTTATACGTTATAACGTAATACTATATAACGTTATACGTTATAGCGTAATACTATATAACGTTATACGTTATAACGTAATACTATATAACGTTATACGTTATAACGTAATACTATATAACGTTATACGTTATAACGTAATACTATATAACGTTATACGTTATAACTTAATACTATATAACGTTATACGTTATAACGTAATACTACATAACGTTATACGTTATAACGTAATACTATATAACGTTATACGTTATAAAGTAGTACTATATAACGTTATACGTTATAACGTAATACTATATAACGTTATACGATATAACGTAATACTATATAACGTTATACGTTATAACGTAATACTATATAACGTTATACGTTATAACGTAATACTATATAACGTTATACGTTACATGGTGATACTATATAACGTTATACGTTATAACGTAATACTATATAACGTTATACGTTATAACGTAATACTATATAACGTTATACGTTATAACGTAATACTATATAACGTTATACGTTATAACGTAATACTATATAACGTTATACGTTATAACGTAATACTATATAGCGTTATACGTTATAACGTAATACTATATAACGTTATACGTTATAACGTAATACTATATAACGTTATACGATATAACGTAATACTATATAACGTTATACGTTATAACGTAATACTACATAACGTTATACGTTATAACGTAATACTATATAACGTTATACGATATAACGTAATACTATATAACGTTATACGTTATAACGTAATACTACATAACGTTATACGTTATAACGTAATACTACATAACGTTATACGTTATAACGTAATACTACATGACGTTATACGTTATAACGTAATACTATATAACGTTATACGTTACATGGTGATACTATATAATGTTATACGTTACATGGTGATACTATATAACGTTATACGTTATAACGTAATACTATATAACGTTATAGTTTATAACGTAATACTACATAACGTTATACCTTATAACGTAATACTACATAACGTTATACGTTATAACGTAATACTATATAACGTTATACGTTATAACGTTATACGATATAACGTAATACTATATAACGTTATACGTTATATGGTGAAACTATATAACGTTATAACGTAATACTATATAACGCTATACGTTATATGGTAATACCATATAACGTTATACGTCATAACGTAATACTATATAACGTTATACGTTATAACGTAATACTATATAACGTTATACGTTATAAGGTAATACTATATAACGATATACGTTATATGGTAATACTATATAACGTTATACGTTATAACGTAATACTATATAACGTTATACGTTATAACGTAATACTATATAACGTTATAAGTTATAACGTAATACTATATAACGTTATACGTTATATGGTGATACTATATAACGTTATAACGTAATACTATATAACGTTATAACGTAATACTATATAACGTTATACGTTATAACTTAATACTATATAACGTTATACGTTATAACGTAATACTATATAACGTTATACGTTATAACGTAATACTATATAACGTTATACGTTATAACGTAATACTATATAACGTTATACGTTACATGGTGATACTATATAACGTTATACGTTATAACGTAATACTATATAATGTTATACGTTATATGGTAATACTATATAACGTCATACGTTATAACGTAATACTATATAACGTTATACGTTATAACGTAATACTATATAACGTTATACGTTATATGGTAATACTATATAACGTTATACGTTATAACGTAATACTATATAACGTTATACGTTATAACGTAATACTATATAACGTTATACGTTATATGGTGATACTATATAACGTTATAACGTAATACTATATAACGTTATACGTTATAACGTAATACTACATAACGTTATACGTTATAACGTAATACTATATAACGTTATACGTTATAACGTAATACTATATAACGTTATACGTTATAACGTAATACTATATAACGTTATACGTTACATGGTGATACTATATAACGTTATACTTTATAACGTAATACTATATAATGTTATACGTTATAACGTAATACTATATAACGTTATACGTTATAACGTAATACTATATAACGTTATACGTTATAAAGTAGTACTATATGACGTTATACGTTATAACGTAATACTATATAACGTTATACGATATAACGTAATACTATATAACGTTATACGTTATAACGTAATACTATATAACGTTATACGTTATAACGTAATACTATATAACGTTATACGTTATAACGTAATACTATATAACGTTATACGTTACATGGTGATACTATATAACGTTATACGTTATAACGTAATACTATATAACGTTATACGTTATAACGTAATACTATATAACGTTATACGTTATAACGTAATACTATATAACGTTATACGTTATAACGTAATACTATATAACGTTATACGTTATAAAGTAGTACTATATAACGTTATACGTTATAACGTAATACTATATAACGTTATACGATATAACGTAATACTATATAACGTTATACGTTATAACGTAATACTATATAACGTTATACGTTATAACGTAATACTATATAACGTTATACGTTACATGGTGATACTATATAACGTTATACGTTATAACGTAATACTATATAACGTTATACGTTATAACGTAATACTATATAACGTTATACGTTATAACGTAATACTATATAACGTTATACGTTATAACGTAATACTATATAACGTTATACGTTATAACGTAATACTATATAGCGTTATACGTTATAACGTAATACTATATAACGTTATACGTTATAACGTAATACTATATAACGTTATACGATATAACGTAATACTATATAACGTTATACGTTATAACGTAATACTACATAACGTTATACGTTATAACGTAATACTATATAACGTTATACGATATAACGTAATACTATATAACGTTATACGTTATAACGTAATACTACATAACGTTATACGTTATAACGTAATACTACATAACGTTATACGTTATAACGTAATACTACATGACGTTATACGTTATAACGTAATACTATATAACGTTATACGTTACATGGTGATACTATATAATGTTATACGTTACATGGTGATACTATATAACGTTATACGTTATAACGTAATACTAGATAACGTTATACGTTATAACGTAATACTACATAACGTTATACCTTATAACGTAATACTACATAACGTTATACGTTATAACGTAATACTATATAACGTTATACGTTATAACGTTATACGATATAACGTAATACTATATAACGTTATACGTTATATGGTGAAACTATATAACGTTATAACGTAATACTATATAACGCTATACGTTATATGGTAATACCATATAACGTTATACGTCATAACGTAATACTATATAACGTTATACGTTATAACGTAATACTATATAACGTTATACGTTATAAGGTAATACTATATAACGATATACGTTATATGGTAATACTATATAACGTTATACGTTATAACGTAATACTATATAACGTTATACGTTATAACGTAATACTATATAACGTTATAAGTTATAACGTAATACTATATAACGTTATACGTTATATGGTGATACTATATAACGTTATAACGTAATACTATATAACGTTATAACGTAATACTATATAACGTTATACGTTATAACTTAATACTATATAACGTTATACGTTATAACGTAATACTATATAACGTTATACGTTATAACGTAATACTATATAACGTTATACGTTATAACGTAATACTATATAACGTTATACGTTACATGGTGATACTATATAACGTTATACGTTATAACGTAATACTATATAATGTTATACGTTATATGGTAATACTATATAACGTTATACGTTATAACGTAATACTATATAACGTTATACGTTATAACGTAATACTATATAACGTTATACGTTATATGGTAATACTATATAGCGTTATACGTTATATGGTAATACTATATAACGTTATACGTTATAACGTAATACTATATAACGTTATACGTTATAACGTAATACTATATAACGTTATACGTTATATGGTGATACTATATAACGTTATAACGTAATACTATATAACGTTATACGTTATAACGTAATACTACATAACGTTATACGTTATAACGTAATACTATATAACGTTATACGTTATAACGTAATACTATATAACGTTATACGTTATAACGTAATACTATATAACGTTATACGTTACATGGTGATACTATATAACGTTATACTTTATAACGTAATACTATATAATGTTATACGTTATAACGTAATACTATATAACGTTATACGTTATAACGTAATACTATATAACGTTATACGTTATAAAGTAGTACTATATGACGTTATACGTTATAACGTAATACTATATAACGTTATACGATATAACGTAATACTATATAACGTTATACGTTATAACGTAATACTATATAACGTTATACGTTATAACGTAATACTATATAACGTTATACGTTATAACGTAATACTATATAACGTTATACGTTACATGGTGATACTATATAACGTTATACGTTATAACGTAATACTATATAACGTTATACGTTAGAACGTAATACTATATAACGTTATACGTTATAACGTAATACTATATAACGTTATACGTTATAACGTAATACTATATAACGTTATACGTTATAACGTAATACTATATAGCGTTATACGTTATAACGTAATACTATATAACGTTATACGTTATAACGTAATACTATATAACGTTATACGATATAACGTAATACTATATAACGTTATACGTTATAACGTAATACTACATAACGTTATACGTTATAACGTAATACTACATAACGTTATACGTTATAACGTAATACTACATGACGTTATACGTTATAACGTAATACTATATAACGTTATACGTTACATGGTGATACAGTATAACGTTATACGTTACATGGTGATACTATATAACGTTATACGTTATAACGTAATACTGTATAACGTTATACGTTATAACGTAATACTACATAACGTTATACCTTATAACGTAATACTACATAACGTTATACGTTATAACGTAATACTATATAACGTTATACGTTATAACGTAATACTATATAACGTTATACGTCATAACGTAATACTACATAACGTTATACGTTATAACGTAATACTACATGACGTTATACGTTATAACGTATTACTATATAACGTTATACGTTACATGGTGATACTATATAACGTTATACGTTACATGGTGATACTATATAACGTTATACGTTATAACGTAATACTATATAACGTTATACGTTATAAGGTAATACTATATAACGATATACGTTATATGGTACTACTATATAACGTTATACGTTATAACGTAATACTATATAACGTTATACGTTATAACGTAATACTATATAACGTTATACGTCATAACGTAATACTATATAACGTTATACGTTATAACGTAATACTATATAACGTTATACGTTATAACGTAATACTATATAAGGTTATACGTTATAACGTAATACTATATAACGTTATACGTTATAACGTAATACTATATAACGTTATACGTTATAACGTTATACGTTATAACGTAATACTATATAACGTTATACGTTATAACGTAATACTATATAACGTTATACGTCATAACGTAATACTACATAACGTTATACCTTATAACGTAATACTACATGACGTTATACGTTATAACGTAATACTATATAACGTTATACGTTATAACGTAATACTACATAACGTTATACCTTATAACGTAATACTACATAACGTTATACGTTATAACGTAATACTATATAACGTTATACGTTATAACGTAATACTATATAACGTTATACGTCATAACGTAATACTACATAACGTTATACCTTATAACGTAATACTACATGACGTTATACGTTATAACGTAATACTATATAACGTTATACGTTACATGGTGATACTATATAACGTTATACGTTACATGGTGATACTATATAACATTATACTTTATAACGTAATACTATATAACGTTATACGTTATATGGTAATTCCATATAACGTTATACGTCATAACGTAATACTATATAACGTTATACGTTATAACGTAATACTATATAAGGTTATACGTTATAACGTAATACTATATAACGTTATACGTTATAACGTAATACTATATAACGTTATACGTTATAACGTTATACGTTATAACGTAATACTATATAACGTTATACGTTATATGGTGAAACTATATAACGTTATAACGTAATACTACATAACGCTATACGTTATATGGTAATACCATATAACGTTATACGTCATAACGTAATACTATATAACGTTATACGTTATAACGTAATACTATATAACGTTATACGTTACATGGTGATACTATATAACGTTATACGTTACAACGTAATACTATATAACGTTATACGTTATAACGTAATACTATATAACGTTATACGTTATAACGTAATACTATATAACGTTATACGTTATAACGTAATACTATATAACGTTATACGTTATAACGTAATACTATATAACGTTATACGTTATAACGTAATACTATATAACGTTATACGTTATAACGTAATACTATATAACGTTATACGGTATAACGTAATACTATATAACGTTATACGTCATAACGTAATACTATATAACGTTATACGTTATAACGTAATACTATATATCGTTATACGTTATAACGTAATACTATATAACGTTATACGTTATAACGTAACACTATATAACGTTATACGTTATAACGTAATACTATATAACGTTATACGTTATATGGTGATTCTATATAACGTTATAACGTAATACTATATAATGTTATACGTTATAACGTAATACTATATAAGGTTATACGTTATAACGTAATACTATATAACGTTATACGTTATAACGTAATACTATATAACGTTATACGTTATATGGTGAAACTATATAACGTTATAACGTAATACTACATAACGCTATACGTTATATGGTAATACCATATAACGTTATACGTCATAACGTAATACTATATAACGTTATACGTTATAACGTAATACTATATAACGTTATACGTTATATGGTGATACTATATAACGTTATAACGTAATACTATATAACGTTATACGTTATAACGTAATACTATATAACGTTATACGGTATAACGTAATACTACATAACGTTATACGTTATAACGTAATACTACATAACGTTATACGTTATAACGTAATACTACATGACGTTATACGTTATAACGTAATACTATATAACGTTAAACGTTACATGGTGATACTATATAATGTTATACGTTACATGGTGATACTATATAACGTTATACGTTATAACGTAATACTATATAACGTTATACGTTATAACGTAATACTACATAACGTTATACCTTATAACGTAATACTACATAACGTTATACGTTATAACGTAATACTATATAACGTTATACGTTATAACGTAATACTATATAACGTTATACGTCATAACGTAATACTGCATAACGTTATACCTTATAACGTAATACTACATGACGTTATACGTTATAACGTAATACTATATAACGTTATACGTTACATGGTGATACTATATAACGTTATACGTTACATGGTGATACTATATAACGTTATACTTTATAACGTAATACTATATAACGTTATACGTTATATGGTAATTCCATATAACGTTATACGTCATAACGTAATACTATATAACGTTATACGTTATAACGTAATACTATATAAGGTTATACGTTATAACGTAATACTATATAACGTTATACGTTACAACGTAATACTATATAACGTTATACGTTATAACGTAATACTATATAACGTTATACGTTACATGGTGATACTATATAACGTTATACGTTACAACGTAATACTATATAACGTTATACGTTATAACGTAATACTATATAACGTTATACGTTATAACGTAATACTATATAACGTTATACGTTATAACGTAATACTATATAACGTTATACGTTATAACGTAATACTATATAACGTTATACGTTATAACGTTATACGTTATAACGTAATACTATATAACGTTATACGTTATATGGTGAAACTATATAACGTTATAACGTAATACTACATAACGCTATACGTTATATGGTAATACCATATAACGTTATACGTCATAACGTAATACTATATAACGTTATACGTTATAACGTAATACTATATAACGTTATACGTTACATGGTGATACTATATAACGTTATACGTTACAACGTAATACTATATAACGTTATACGTTATAACGTAATACTATATAACGTTATACGTTATAACGTAATACTATATAACGTTATACGTTATAACGTAATACTATATAACGTTATACGTTATATGGTGATACTATATAACGTTATAACGTAATACTATATAACGTTATACGTTATAACTTAATACTATATAACGTTATACGTTATAACGTAATACTATATAACGTTATACGTTATAACGTAATACTATATAACGTTATACGTTATATGGTGATTCTATATAACGTTATAACGTAATACTATATAATGTTATACGTTATAACGTAATACTATATAAGGTTATACGTTATAACGTAATACTATATAACGTTATACGTTATAACGTAATACTATATAACGTTATACGTTATATGGTGAAACTATATAACGTTATAACGTAATACTACATAACGCTATACGTTATAACGTAATACTACATAACGTTATACGTTATAACGTAATACTACATGACGTTATACGTTATAACGTAATACTATATAACGTTATACGTTACATGGTGATACTATATAATGTTATACGTTACATGGTGATACTATATAACGTTATACGTTATAACGTAATACTATATAACGTTATACGTTATAACGTAATACTACATAACGTTATACCTTATAACGTAATACTATATAACGTTATACGTTATATGGTGATACTATATAACGTTATAACGTAATACTATATAACGTTATACGTTATAACGTAATACTATATAACGTTATACGGTATAACGTAATACTACATAACGTTATACGTTATAACGTAATACTACATAACGTTATACGTTATAACGTAATACTACATGACGTTATACGTTATAACGTAATACTATATAACGTTATACGTTACATGGTGATACTATATAATGTTATACGTTACATGGTGATACTATATAACGTTATACGTTATAACGTAATACTATATAACGTTATACGTTATAACGTAATACTACATAACGTTATACCTTATAACGTAATACTACATAACGTTATACGTTATAACGTAATACTATATAACGTTATACGTTATAACGTAATACTATATAACGTTATACGTCATAACGTAATACTACATAACGTTATACCTTATAACGTAATACTACATGACGTTATACGTTATAACGTAATACTATATAACGTTATACGTTACATGGTGATACTATATAACGTTATACGTTACATGGTGATACTATATAACGTTATACTTTATAACGTAATACTATATAACGTTATACGTTATATGGTAATTCCATATAACGTTATACGTCATAACGTAATACTATATAACGTTATACGTTATAACGTAATACTATATAAGGTTATACGTTATAACGTAATACTGTATAACGTTATACGTTATAACGTAATACTATATAACGTTATACGTTATAACGTTATACGTTATAACGTAATACTATATAACGTTATACGTTATATGGTGAAACTATATAACGTTATAACGTAATACTACATAACGCTATACGTTATATGGTAATACCATATAACGTTATACGTCATAACGTAATACTATATAACGTTATACGTTATAACGTAATACTATATAACGTTATACGTTATAACGTAATACTATATAACGTTATACGTTACATGGTGATACTATATAACGTTATACGTTACAACGTAATACTATATAACGTTATACGTTATAACGTAATACTATATAACGTTATACGTTATAACGTAATACTATATAACGTTATACGTTATAACGTAATACTATATAACGTTATACGTTATAACGTAATACTATATAACGTTATACGTTATAACGTAATACTATATAACGTTATACGTTATAACTTAATACTATATAACGTTATACGTTATAACGTAATACTACATAACGTTATACGTTATAACGTAATACTATATAACGTTATACGTTATATGGTGATACTATACAACGTTATAACGTAATACTATATAACGTTATACGTTATAACGTAATACTACATAACGTTATACGTTATAACGTAATACTACATGACGTTATACGTTATAACGTAATACTATATAACGTTATACGTTATAACGTAATACTATATAACGTTATACGTTATATGGTGATACTATATAACGTTATAACGTAATACTATATAACGTTATACGTTATAACTTAATACTATATAACGTTATACGTTATAACGTAATACTATATAACGTTATACGTTATAACGTAATACTATATAACGTTATACGTTATATGGTGATTCTATATAACGTTATAACGTAATACTATATAATGTTATACGTTATAACGTAATACTATATAAGGTTATACGTTATAACGTAATACTATATAACGTTATACGTTATAACGTAATACTATATAACGTTATACGTTATAACGTTATACGTTATAACGTAATACTATATAACGTTATACGTTATATGGTGAAACTATATAACGTTATAACGTAATACTACATAACGCTATACGTTATATGGTAATACCATATAACGTTATACGTCATAACGTAATACTATATAACGTTATACGTTATAACGTAATACTATATAACGTTATACGTTATATGGTGATACTATATAACGTTATAACGTAATACTATATAACGTTATACGTTATATGGTGATACTATACAACGTTATAACGTAATACTATATAACGTTATACGTTATAACGTAATACTATATAACGTTATACGGTATAACGTAATACTACATAACGTTATACGTTATAACGTAATACTACATAACGTTATACGTTATAACGTAATACTACATGACGTTATACGTTATAACGTAATACTATATAACGTTATACGTTACATGGTGATACTATATAACGTTATACGTTACATGGTGATACTATATAACGTTATACGTTATAACGTAATACTATATAACGTTATACGTTATAACGTAATACTATATAACGTTATACGTTATAACGTAATACTATATAACGTTATACGTTATAACGTAATACTATATAACGTTATACGTTATAACGTAATACTATATAACGTTATACGGTATAACGTAATACTATATAACGTTATACGTCATAACGTAATACTATATAACGTTATACGTTATAACGTAATACTATATATCGTTATACGTTATAACGTAATACTATATAACGTTATACGTTATAACGTAACACTATATAACGTTATACGTTATAACGTAATACTATATAACGTTATACGTTATATGGTGATTCTATATAACGTTATAACGTAATACTATATAATGTTATACGTTATAACGTAATACTATATAAGGTTATACGTTATAACGTAATACTATATAACGTTATACGTTATAACGTAATACTATATAACGTTATACGTTATATGGTGAAACTATATAACGTTATAACGTAATACTACATAACGCTATACGTTATATGGTAATACCATATAACGTTATACGTCATAACGTAATACTATATAACGTTATACGTTATAACGTAATACTATATAACGTTATACGTTATATGGTGATACTATATAACGTTATAACGTAATACTATATAACGTTATACGTTATAACGTAATACTATATAACGTTATACGGTATAACGTAATACTACATAACGTTATACGTTATAACGTAATACTACATAACGTTATACGTTATAACGTAATACTACATGACGTTATACGTTATAACGTAATACTATATAACGTTAAACGTTACATGGTGATACTATATAATGTTATACGTTACATGGTGATACTATATAACGTTATACGTTATAACGTAATACTATATAACGTTATACGTTATAACGTAATACTACATAACGTTATACCTTATAACGTAATACTACATAACGTTATACGTTATAACGTAATACTATATAACGTTATACGTTATAACGTAATACTATATAACGTTATACGTCATAACGTAATACTGCATAACGTTATACCTTATAACGTAATACTACATGACGTTATACGTTATAACGTAATACTATATAACGTTATACGTTACATGGTGATACTATATAACGTTATACGTTACATGGTGATACTATATAACGTTATACTTTATAACGTAATACTATATAACGTTATACGTTATATGGTAATTCCATATAACGTTATACGTCATAACGTAATACTATATAACGTTATACGTTATAACGTAATACTATATAAGGTTATACGTTATAACGTAATACTATATAACGTTATACGTTACAACGTAATACTATATAACGTTATACGTTATAACGTTATACGTTATAACGTAATACTATATAACGTTATACGTTATATGGTGAAACTATATAACGTTATAACGTAATACTACATAACGCTATACGTTATATGGTAATACCATATAACGTTATACGTCATAACGTAATACTATATAACGTTATACGTTATAACGTAATACTATATAACGTTATACGTTATAACGTAATACTATATAACGTTATACGTTACATGGTGATACTATATAACGTTATACGTTACAACGTAATACTATATAACGTTATACGTTATAACGTAATACTATATAACGTTATACGTTATAACGTAATACTATATAACGTTATACGTTATAACGTAATACTATATAACGTTATACGTTATAACGTAATACTATATAACGTTATACGTTAT
>NW_027185044.1:5000-39845 GCF_040668555.2 Bombus flavifrons
CGTCGGCGTAGCAGACCAGGCCCGCGCCCGGGGGCACGGGGCATCGGAGGACCGAGTCGTAGGCCGTGATCCACAGTATGGGTCCCAGGACCGAGCCCTGTGGCACGCCGCGCTCGACGCGTCTTCTCTCTTCCCCGTCCTTCCCGCTGTACAGGATCCACCGGTCGCTCAGGTACGCCCGGATCACCCCGACGAGATAGGCCGGAACCTCGAAGTATCGCAGGGCTTCCACTATCCTGTACCAAGGGATGGAGTTGAAGGCGTTCGTGACGTCCAGCGATACCGCCAATCCCACCCCCCGGCGAGCGACCGTGTCCTCGGCCATGGATCGGACTCGCCTCACCGCGTCCACCGTCGAGCGGCCTCGGCGAAATCCGTACTGGCTTTCGTGCCATCCGGGCGTCCTCTCCGTCATGTGAGCCTCCAGACGGGCGGCGATGATTCGCTCGAACAGCTTCCCCACCTCGTCGAGCAGGCATATAGGCCTGTACGCGGACGGCGAGTCCGGCGGACGATCCTCTTTCCGCAGCAGAACCAATCTCGCCGTCCGCCACGTCCGGGGGTAGGCACCCTCCCTCAGGCATCTGGTGTACAGGTGTCGCAGGCGGGGAGCCATGGCGTCGATCGTCTCCGCCCACACTCGGCCTGGGATTCCGTCCGGACCCGGTGCCACGTCGCGGGATGCCATCCTCCTCGTGGCTTCGAAGAGCTCCTCTTCGGTGACTCCGAGCTCTTCGCTCCACTCCGTCGTCGTCGTCACCGCCTCCTCGTCGTCGTCGTCGCCGCCGAAGTAGGAGGATGGCGCTGATCGTCCCGCGTCCCTGTCTTCCGGTGGGAACAGAGTACCGATGACCTTGTTCAGCAGCACCGGGTCCATGTTCGCGGTCAGCGGGGGCGCCGTAGGTCGCAGCTTCTTCGTCGCTATCTTGTACGGCCGCCCCCACGGATCGGATTCGACCGCCTCGACCAGCTCAGCCCAGCACCGAGCTTTCGCGATCTTGATCTCCCGCTGAAGAGTGCGTCTCGCCTCTCTGTACGCCTCGTAGCAGCTGGAGATCTCCTCTTCGTCGCGCGTCAGCCTGCGACGGCGGGCCCTCAGGAATCTTCTGCGGGCTCGGACGCAGTTCGCTCGCAGCTCCGCGATCTCCGGTGTCCACCAGTACACGCAGCGATCGCGTCTACCGCCCGGGACGGAGCGCGGCATCGAGGCGTCGCACGCCGCGCTCATGCGTCGGCGAAGTTCTTCCGCCTCCTCGTCGACGCTTTCCAACGATGCTGCAGCTGCTGCTGTTGTCCGTCGGGCGTCCCAACTCCAGGCGGAGACGGTGGCCGCCGCCCGCAGCAGGTCCTTGTCCCTCTCCTTGAGCCGCCATCTCGGTGGTGGGCGGGATCGGTTTTCTCCTCGTCGTCGGGCGTCAACCTAACCCCAACCTAACCCCAACCTAACCCCAACCTAACCCCAACCTAACCCCAACCTAACCCCAACCTAACCCCAACCTAACCCCAACCTAACCCCAACCTAACCCCAACCTAACCCCAACCTAACCCCAACCTAACCCCAACCTAACCCCAACCTAACCCCAACCTAACCCCAACCTAACCCCAACCTAACCCCCAACCTAACCCCAACCTAACCCCAACCTAACCCCAACCTAACCCCAACCTAACCCCAACCTAACCCCAACCTAACCTAACCCCCAACCTAACCCCAACCTAACCCCAACCTAACCCCAACCTAACCCCAACCTTTTTTTTTTTTTTTTTTTTTTTTTTTTTTTTTTTTTTTTTTTTTTTTTTTTTTTTTTTTTTTTTTTTTTTTTTTTTTTTTTTTTTTTTTTTTACGTGGAGAAATCCTCATGGACACCCGCTACTGTGAAAAACAGCAGCGGGTAGTGTCGGACTCTTACCGACTAAAACTCCACGGTGGCCTGTTCTGACGTTTGGTCGAGGGACACCCGGGCTCTCTTGCGAAGTACTACCGGGGTGCCCCCTGTCGTCTATCTCCCTGTAGATCTTGAAGGGAGACGTCCTGTTCTTGTTTGGTCCGTTAGGGGGGGACCACGCCCCCTAACGCCTCGATCCTGTTCTCACGCTCCTAAGGCGGCGGCTGCGCCGCGCCTTCGTGGCGTCTTGGTGTTTCTCTGATGCTGCTGCGACGTCCTCGAGGGATGGCGCGATCTTTCTCGGTCTCTTTCCGCCCGCTCCTTCGCGAGCATCACTTGCTCGCAGTACGTGCGGACGGCGACGAACTCCTGGCGCCCTCTGAGCATCGCCTCGACGACCGCTTCTGGGGCTAATCTCTCGCCGATGTCGAGCCGCAGGACGCGTCGCGGTTCTGCCCACGCCGGGCAGTGCTCCAGCGTGTGCTGCGCCGTGTCCTCCTCTTCCTCGCAGTGGTGACAGATGGACGTCACCTCCCGCCGAATCCTGAGCAGGTACTCGCCGAATACTCCGTGGCCGGTGAGCACCTGCGTCGTCCTGAAGGTTAGCGGGACCCCGCCGTGTTCTCTCCAGGCGTCCCAGTTCGGAAGCACGGCGCGAACGGCGCGATGTGGTCGTACGGCGTCCTCCTCCACCAGCCGAGAGCGCCATCGCTCCCAGATCTCCGACTTCGTCTCCTCCCGGATGTTTCGGACCGTCTGGCTGTTGGACGGTGGCGTCGAGCGCCTGTCCGAGCTCGGACCTCTCAGGTGTTCGTACACCCTTCGGAGCGCGAGGGCCTGCAGCTCGAACGGCGGGGACGCCGCCAGCACGGTCGCCGACGCGTAGGACACCGTCCTGTATCCTCTGGCGATGCGGATGGCGATCGTCCGCTGCAATCTTCTCACCAGGACCAGGCTGCGACGACTCGCCGCCAGATCTTCGGCCCAGACGGGAGCCCCGTAGAGGACTCGGGACCGGACCACTCCCTCGTAGAGTCGGCGGACTCCCAGTCCTGCTCCGCCGATGTTCGGTAGGAGGCCGCACAAGGCGTTGGCCGCGGCTGTCACCCTGGGGACCAGGAGCTCGAAGTGCGGTCCGAACGTCCATCCGCTGTCGATGGTGAGACCCAGGTATCTCATCTGGCGTCTCACCGGCACCTCTTCTCCGTCGATGGTCACGGAGAGGTCGGAAGGAGGGGTTCCTCTGCGGCGTTGGTCGAAGAACCAGAGGGCCTCGGATTTGGCCGGCGACACTCTCAGCCCGAGCGTCCGAATGGCGCGTACCGCGCATGCCACGGCGTTCTCCGCGTTGTTCACCGCCTCGTTCCACCATCGTCCCCCGGCCAGAACCAGCGTGTCGTCGGCGTAGCAGACCAGGCCCGCGCCCGGGGGCACGGGGCATCGGAGGACCGAGTCGTAGGCCGTGATCCACAGTATGGGTCCCAGGACCGAGCCCTGTGGCACGCCGCGCTCGACGCGTCTTCTCTCTTCCCCGTCCTTCCCGCTGTACAGGATCCACCGGTCGCTCAGGTACGCCCGGATCACCCCGACGAGATAGGCCGGAACCTCGAAGTATCGCAGGGCTTCCACTATCCTGGTCCAAGGGATGGAGTTGAAGGCGTTCGTGACGTCCAGCGATACCGCCAATCCCACCCCCCGGCGAGCGACCGTGTCCTCGGCCATGGATCGGACTCGCCTCACCGCGTCCACCGTCGAGCGGCCTCGGCGAAATCCGTACTGGCTTTCGTGCCATCCGGGCGTCCTCTCCGTCATGTGAGCCTCCAGACGGGCGGCGATGATTCGCTCGAACAGCTTCCCCACCTCGTCGAGCAGGCATATAGGCCTGTACGCGGACGGCGAGTCCGGCGGACGATCCTCTTTCCGCAGCAGAACCAATCTCGCCGTCCGCCACGTCCGGGGGTAGGCACCCTCTCTCAGGCATCTGGTGTACAGGTGTCGCAGGCGGGGAGCCATGGCGTCGATCGTCTCCGCCCACACTCGGCCTGGGATTCCGTCCGGACCCGGTGCCACGTCGCGGGATGCCATCCTTCTCGTGGCTTCGAAGAGCTCCTCTTCGGTGACTCCGAGCTCTTCGCTCCACTCCGTCGTCGTCACCGCCTCCTCGTCGTCGTCGTCGCCGCCGAAGTAGGAGGATGGCGCTGATCGTCCCGCGTCCCTGTCTTCCGGTGGGAACAGAGTACCGATGACCTTGTTCAGCAGCACCGGGTCCATGTTCGCGGTCAGCGGGGGCGCCGTAGGTCGCAGCTTCTTCGTCGCTATCTTGTACGGCCGCCCCCACGGATCGGATTCGACCGCCTCGAAACCTAACCCCAACCTAACCCCAACCTAACCCCAACCTAACCCCAACCTAACCCCAACCTAACCCCAACCTAACCCCAACCTAACCCCAACCTAACCCCAACCTAACCCCAACCTAACCCCAACCTAACCCCAACCTAACCCTAACCCCAACCTAACCCCAACCTTTTTTTTTTTTTTTTTTTTTTTTTTTTTTTTTTTTTTTTTTTTTTTTTTTTTTTTTTTTTTTTTTTTTTTTTTTTTTTTTTTTTTTTTACGTGGAGAAATCCTCATGGACACCCGCCGCTGTTTCACAGCCGCGGGTAGTGTCGGACTCTTACCGACTAAAACTCCACGGTGGCCTGTCCTGACGTTTGGTCGAGGGACACCCGGGCTCTCTTGCGAAGTACTACCGGGGTGCCCCCTGTCGTCTATCTCCCTGTAGATCTTGAAGGGAGACGTCCTGTTCTTGTTTGGTCCGTTAGGGGGGGACCACGCCCCCTAACGCCTCGATCCTGTTCTCACGCTCCTAAGGCGGCGGCTGCGCCGCGCCTTCGTGGCGTCTGGTGTTTCTCTGATGCTGCTGCGACGTCCTCGAGGGATGGCGCGATCTTTCACGGTCTCTTTCCGCCCGCTCCTTCGCGAGCATCACTTGCTCGCAGTACGTGCGGACGGCGACGAACTCCTGGCGCCCTCTTAGCATCGCCTCGACGACCGCTTCGGGGGCTAATCTCTCGCCGATGTCGAGCCGCAGGACGCGTCGCGGTTCTGCCCACGCCGGGCAGTGCTCCAGCGTGTGCTGCGCCGTGTCCTCCTCTTCCTCGCAGTGGTGACAGATGGACGTCACCTCCCGCCGAATCCTGAGCAGGTACTCGCCGAATACTCCGTGGCCGGTGAGCACCTGCGTCGTCCTGAAGGTTAGCGGGACCCCGCCGTGTTCTCTCCAGGCGTCCCAGTTCGGAAGCACGGCGCGAACGGCGCGATGTGGTCGTACGGCGTCCCCCTCCACCAGCCGAGAGCGCCATCGCTCCCAGATCTCCGACTTCGTCTCCTCCCGAATGTTTCGGACCGTCTGGCTGTTGGACGGTGGCGTCGACGTCGAGCGCCCGTCCGAGCTCGGACCTCTCAGGTGTTCGTACACCTTTCGGAGCGCGAGGGCCTGCAGCTCGAACGGCGGGGACGCCGCCAGCACGGTCGCCGACGCGTAGGACACCGTCCTGTATCCTCTGGCGATGCGGATGGCGATCGTCCGCTGCAATCTTCTCACCAGGACCAGGCTGCGACGACTCGCCGCCAGATCTTCGGCCCAGACGGGAGCCCCGTAGAGGACTCGGGACCGGACCACTCCCTCGTAGAGTCGGCGGACTCCCAGTCCTGCTCCGCCGATGTTCGGTAGGAGGCCGCACAGGGCGTTGGCCGCGGCTGTCACCCTGGGGACCAGGAGCTCGAAGTGCGGTCCGAACGTCCATCCGCTGTCGATGGTGAGACCCAGGTATCTCATCTGGCGTCTCACCGGCACCTCTTCTCCGTCGATGGTCACGGAGAGGTCGGGAGGAGGGGTTCCTCTGCGGCGTTGGTCGAAGAACCAAAGGGCCTCGGATTTGGCAGGCGACACTCTCAGCCCGAGCGTCCGAATGGCGCGTACCGCGCATGCCGTGGCGTTCTCCGCGTTGTTCACCGCCTCGTTCCACCATCGTCCCCCGGCCAGAACCAGCGTGTCGTCGGCGTAGCAGACCAGGCCCGCGCCCGGGGGCACGGGGCATCGGAGGACCGAGTCGTAGGCCGTGATCCACAGTATGGGTCCCAGGACCGAGCCCTGTGGCACGCCGCGCTCGACGCGTCTTCTTTCTTCCCCGTCCTTTCCGCTGTACAGGATCCATCGGTCGCTCAAGTACGCCCGGATCACCTCGACGAGATAGGCCGGAACCTCGAAGTATCGCAGGGCTTCCACTATCCTGGTCCAGGGGATGGAGTTGAAGGCGTTCGTGACGTCCAGCGATACCGCCAATCCCACCCCCTGACGAGCGACCGTGTCCTCGGCCATGGATCGGACTCGCCTCACCGCGTCCACCGTCGAGCGGCCTCGGCGAAATCCGTACTGGCTTTCGTGCCATCCGGGCGTCCTCTCCGTCATGTGAGCCTCCAGACGGGCGGCGATGATTCGCTCGAACAGCTTTCCCACCTCGTCGAGCAGGCATATGGGCCTGTACGCGGACGGCGAGTCCGGCGGACGATCCTCTTTCCGCAGCAGAACCAGTCTCGCCGTCCGCCACGTCCGGGGGTAGGCACCCTCCCTCAGGCATCTGGTGTACAGGTGTCGCAGGCGGGGAGCCATGGCGTCGATCGTCTCCGCCCACACTCGGCCTGGGATTCCGTCCGGACCCGGTGCCACGTCGCGGGATGCCATCCTTCTCGTGGCTTCGAAGAGCTCCTCTTCGGTGACTCCGAGCTCCTCGCTCCACTCCGTCGTCGTCGTCACCGCCTCCTCGTCGTCGTCGCCGCCGAAGAAGGAGGATGGCGCTGATCGTCCCGCGTCCCTGTCTTCCGGTGGGAACAGAGTACCGATGACCTTGTTCAGCAGCACCGGGTCCATGTTCGCGGTCAGCGGGGGCGCCGTAGGTCGCAACTTCTTCGTCGCTATCTTGTAGGGGCGCCCCCACGGATCGGATTCGACCGCCTCGACCAGCTCTGCCCAGCACCGAGCTTTCGCGATCTTGATCTCCCGCTGAAGAGTGCGTCTCGCCTCTCTGTACGCCTCGTAGCAGCTGGAGATCTCCTCTTCGTCGCGCGTCAGCCTGCGACGGCGGGCCCTCAGGAATCTTCTGCGGGCTCGGACGCAGCTCGCTCGCAGCTCCGCGATCTCCGGTGTCCACCAGTACACGCGGCGATCGCGTCTACCGCCCGGGACGGAGCGCGGCATCGAGGCGTCGCACGCCGCGCTCATGCGTCGGCGAAGTTCTTCCGCCTCCTCGTCGACGCTTTCCAACGATGATGCTGCTCCTGTTGTCCGTCGGGCGTCCCAACTCCAGGCGGAGACGGTGGCCGCCGCCCGCAGCAGGTCCTTGTCCCTCTCCTTGAGCCGCCATCTAGGTGGTGGGCGGGATCGATTCCCTCCTCGTCGTCGGGCGTCGTCGTCGTTGTCGGCCTGTGTAGCCTCGGGGGCCACCTCCATCAGTATGTAGAGGTGGTCGGACAGCGTTTCCATCCCCTCGGCCACTCTCCAGTCGTGGATCCGCCTGAACAGCTCCGGGGTAGTCCACGTGACGTCGACCACGGAGGACCCTCTCCATGCCACGCAGGTGCTCGCCGAGCCTCTGTTCGCCAGCACGAGCCCGAGGCCCGCGGCCCAGTCGGTGAGCATCCTTCCCCGAGAGTTGGTACCGGGGTTTCCCCATTGCGTGGAATGGGCGTTAAAGTCCCCGAGGACGAGCGCCTGGCGGGGGAGGCATCTCCTGACGCACTCGCCGACCCCGTCCAGAAAGTCCCCGTACGCGTCCAGGCCGATGTTGGGGGAGACGTAGACGGCCACCACCGCTATCCTAGCCCACTCGACCGCGACGAAGCCGCGGCCGCGATCGAGCGGAACGCCGGGGGCGCTCGAGGCTGACGTCCAAGTTATCGCCGTGGCTCCGTCCAGGTCCGCGATCCAGTTGGGAGCGTCGGGAACGCGGTACGGCTCGGCCACCGCCGCGAGGGCGACCTCGTTCTCTCGGATGGTCTGAGAGAGCAGATCTTGCGCTCTTCTCGACCTACCGAGGTTGCATTGGAGGAGGCGCTCGAATTACGCGGTCATCTCCATGGCCTCCTCCCGACCATCCGCCGCTGCTGCTTTCGCGGCGCTTCCTGGACTCTTTTCCGCCGCTGGCTCGCGGATCGGTCTCCTCTTCTTCTTGGTCTTCGGGGGCGCGCAGGCCGCCCCGCCCATCCTGTGGTTGGCGGGTGCCCCGAGCGACTCGCACAGAGGGCACTTGGGAGCAGAGGCCGGACAGCCTCTGGCTCGATGTCCGCTACCGCCGCACCTGTAGCACAGATGCCCGCGATCCACACCGGACACGCACGTTGCGCGCACGTGCCCCAGCTCCAGGCACTTGAAGCACTGGAGGGGCCGCTTCGGGATCGCTCTGATCCTGGCTGTCGACCAACCCAGGGCGATTTTCCCCGCCTGGGCTAGCTTGCGGGCTCCTGCCACCGGGCATTTGATCCACACGGACCCGAGGCCGCCCCTGGTGGCGCCGATCTCTCCGATGTGCATCTCGGCGCAGCCGCATCCTGCGGCCGAGGCCAAAGCTCGCCGCAGCTCGTCCTTTTTGACCGAGATGTCGATCCCGGTCACCCGGAGCTCGGCCATCCTGGTTGGTGTGGCGACTCTCACCGCCGTCGGGTCCAGCGCCTCGGCCAGACGCGTCGCCAGCAGCGTCGCCTTTCCCCTGTCCCTGTCCCCAGGGACTCTGATGATTATGGCGCCCGTCATCGCCTTCCTCATGTCGACGGACTCCACACCCACCTCCGAGAGCGGGACCTTCGCTCTGGCTGCCTCCAGCACGTCGGCGTACGACATCCTGGCTCCCTCGTTCAACGTCAGAGTCACCGCGGATGTTCGCGGTGCTCGAGGGAGCGTGACCGTCTTGGATGCCTGCGGCGGTCCTCTCTTCGCTGCGGCGGCGCTCGGTTTCGGCGCTCCTGTCGTCCTGGTCTGCGGTAGCCGCTGGCGTCCGCTCGTCGCCGGCGGAGCCACGGTCGCCCCGTTTCTCGCCGTCTCGACTCCAGCGGCGGCGGCGGCGGCGGCGGCTGTCTTCTTCCGCTTCTTCCGTTGTTTCTTCCCCCTCGACTCCACCACCGTCCACGACTCGCCACCCTCCTGCTCCCTCGGGAGCGACGCAGTTTGGGGGGTACGTAGAGTGGCGGGGCGGTCCGCGCCTCGACGCGCGTCGGGGGTCCGCGGTCGTTGTTTCCCGAGCAGCTCCTCGATGTCCCTGACGATGGAGGGTCTGAGCTCCCGGACCTCCTTCTCCAGGGCATCTAGGCGTGCCCTGTCGCTGTTGTCTTCCCGCGGAGGACGGCCAAACTCGCACAGTGGGCCGGTGCATCGCGGACACTCCTGAACGCGAGCAGTCAATATCGCCAGCTGTTGGCGAAGGGCTGCGTTCTCTTGCTCCACCGCGGACAGCCTCGTGTCTACGACGTCGCTGTCGCGCGCCTGTCCGGACCTTCTCCTGCAGGACTCGTGCTTCCAGGCGGCGGTGAGGTAGCTCGCCGCGTCCTTCAGCGTCTTTATGCACGTCCCTTTCAGGTTGGACGATATCGTCGCAACCTTCATGATTTCAGAGATGCGCATCGTCACCTCCGCGCTGACTTCCGCGGGCGAGCTCGTCCTTACGAGGATGTCCAGTTCCTCGGGCACGTCCGGGGTCGTAATGGCGACCCTCCTCTTCTTACCCCTGGACGTCGCAGAGACCAGCGACGAACGCGACGAGATCGAGGCGACGGACTCCTCGTCGTCGGACCTTACTCGCGTCCGCGGCCATACTGCCACCGATGACGTGGCATAGTCGACCAGGGGCGGAGCGAGAAAAGCGTACTCCGACCTGTCCGTGCTCCTGAGCGAGCTCCTCGTGCTCCTCCTCCTTGGAGATTCCTCCGCCATCTCCATCCCGTTGTCCTCGCCAGACGCAGAAACACGTCCGGGGGCCTGGCGGTCCACCCTCGAACGGCCGTGGTCGTGAGATGACGACGCAGCGGGGCCCACTTGACTACCCACGACTGCGCCGGTACTGGGGTATCCCTCCCCTGCACCGTAAACGTTTTTACCTAGTTTCTTATCTTCCATATTTGGTTTGTTTGTTTGGTCGCCGGGTCGTCAACAAATCTGCATCCTGGTGCCACTCACTCTTTCGCACCCTACCCCGGTCAAGGCCGGTGCAGGGTGACGGGGAGCCCCACGAGAAGGTGAGGTGAGTGGTCTTGGCAGATATGGGCCCACCAACTTCTCCGAAGTTCTCCGCACCGGATCAGCGAACCGACGGGTACCAAAGGCACCGACCAGCCGCCACCCGACTATAGGAGAACATCAGATCCATCGGGGTTTCCCAGGGCGTGGTCCTACGACCTGAGAACCCATACCCGCCTCGTGCTCCCCAACCTAACCCCAACCTAACCCCAACCTAACCCCAACCTAACCCCAATAATTAAATTCAACGTAGATCCTCTATTTGTCGGGATACATGCATGGACAATTCGATACGCGTTCTACTCCACATTTGCTGCTTTATACAGCGCTTATCACAGTTTTTGCACTGTGTTCACACTGGTCCCAGTCGAACACGATACAATTTTAGTCTTTTTTAATTCTCAAGGCCAATAATTAAATTCAACGTAGATCCTCTATTTTTTTTTTTCGGGATACATGGACAATTCGATACGCGTTCTACTCCACATTTGCTGCTTTATACAGCGCTTATCACAGTTTTTGCACTGTGTTAACACTGGTCCCAGTCGAGTCCGATACAATTTTAGTCTTTTTTAATTCTCAAGGCCAATAATTAAATTCAACGTAGATCCTCTATTTTTCGGGATACATGGACAATTCGATACGCGTTCTATTCCACATTTGCTTCTTTATACAGCGCTTATCACAGTTTTTGCACTGTGTTCACACTGGTCCCAGTCGAATCCGATACAATTTTAGTCTTTTTTAATTCTCAAGGCCAATAATTAAATTCAACGTAGATCCTCTATTTTTCGGGATACATGGACAATTCGATACGCGTTCTACTTCACATTTGCTGCTTTATACAGCGCTTATCACAGTTTTTGCACTGTGTTCACACTGGTTCCAGTCCAACACGATACAATTTTAGTCTTTTTTAATTCTCAAGGCCAATAATTAAATTCAACGTAGATCCTCTATTTTTCGGGATACATGGACAATTCGATACGCGTTCTACTCCACATTTGCTGCTTTATACAGCGCTTATCACAGTTTTTGCACTGTGTTCACACTGGTCCCAGTCGAATCCGATACAATTTTAGTCTTTTTTAATTCTCAAGGCCAATAATTAAATTCAACGTAGATCCTCTATTTTTCGGGATACATGGACAATTCGATACGCGTTCTACTCCACATTTGCTGCTTTATACAGCGCTTATCACAGTTTTTGCACTGTGTTCACACTGGTCCCAGTCGAATCCGATACAATTTTAGTCTTTTTTAATTCTCAAGGCCAATAATTAAATTCAACGTAGATCCTCTATTTTTCGGGATACATGGACAATTGGATACGCGTTCTACTCCACATTTGCTGCTTTATACAGCGCATATCATAATGTTTGCGCTGTGTTCACACTGGTCCCAGTCGAACACGATACAATTTTAGTCTTTTTTAATTCTCAAGGCCAATAATTAAATTCAACGTAGATCCTCTATTTTTCGGGATACATGGACAATTCGATACGCGTTCTACTCCACATTTGCTGCTTTATACAGCGCTTATCACAGTTTTTGCACTGTGTTCACACTGGTCCGAGTCAAATCCGATACAATTTTAGTCTTTTTTAATTCTCAAGGCCAATAATTAAATTCAACGTAGATCCTCTATTTTTCGGGATACATGGACAATTCGATACGCGTTCTACTCCACATTTGCTGCTTTATACAGCGCTTAACACAGTTTTTGCACTGTGTTCACACTGGTCCCAGTCGAATCCGATACAATTTTAGTCTTTTTTAATTCTCAAGGCCAATAATTAAATTCAACGTAGATCCTCTATTTTTCGGGATACATGGACAATTCGATACGCGTTCTACTCCACATTTGCTGCTTTATACAGCGCTTATCACAGTTTTTGCACTGTGTTCACACTGGTCCCAGTCGAATCCGATACAATTTTAGTCTTTTTTAATTCTCAAGGCCAATAATTAAATTCAACGTAGATCCTCTATTTTTCGGGATACATGGACAATTCGATACGCGTTCTACTTCACATTTGCTGCTTTATACAGCGCATATCATAATGTTTGCGCTGTGTTCACACTGGTTCCAGTCCAACACGATACAATTTTAGTCTTTTTTAATTCTCAAGGCCAATAATTAAATTCAACGTAGATCCTCTATTTTTCGGGATACATGGACAATTCGATACGCGTTCTACTCCACATTTGCTGCTTTATACAGCGCTTATCACAGTTTTTGCACTGTGTTCACACTGGTCCCAGTCGAACACGATACAATTTTAGACTTTTTTAATTCTCAAGGCCAATAATTAAATTCAACGTAGATCCTCTATTTTTCGGGATACATGGACAATTCGATACGCGTTCTACTCCACATTTGCTGCTTTATACAGCGCATATCATAATGTTTGCGCTGTGTTCACACTGGTTCCAGTCGAACACGATACAATTTTAGTCTTTTTTAATTCTCAAGGCCAATAATTAAATTCAACGTAGATCCTCTATTTTTCGGGATACATGGACAATTCGATACGCGTTCTACTCCACATTTGCTGCTTTATACAGCGCTTATCACAGTTTTTGCACTGTGTTCACACTGGTCCCAGTCGAATCCGATACAATTTTAGTCTTTTTTAATTCTCAAGGCCAATAATTAAATTCAACGTAGATCCTCTATTTTTCGGGATACATGGACAATTCGATACGCGTTCTACTTCACATTTGCTGCTTTATACAGCGCATATCATAATGTTTGCGCTGTGTTCACACTGGTTCCAGTCCAACACGATACAATTTTAGTCTTTTTTAATTCTCAAGGCCAATAATTAAATTCAACGTAGATCCTCTATTTTTCGGGATACATGGACAATTCGATACGCGTTCTACTCCACATTTGCTGCTTTATACAGCGCTTATCACAGTTTTTGCACTGTGTTCACACTGGTCCCAGTCGAACACGATACAATTTTAGACTTTTTTAATTCTCAAGGCCAATAATTAAATTCAACGTAGATCCTCTATTTTTCGGGATACATGGACAATTCGATACGCGTTCTACTCCACATTTGCTGCTTTATACAGCGCATATCATAATGTTTGCGCTGTGTTCACACTGGTTCCAGTCGAACACGATACAATTTTAGTCTTTTTTAATTCTCAAGGCCAATAATTAAATTCAACGTAGATCCTCTATTTTTCGGGATACATGGACAATTCGATACGCGTTCTACTCCACATTTGCTGATTTATACAGCGCTTATCACAGTTTTTGCACTGTGTTCACACTGGTCCCAGTCGAACACGATACAATTTTAGACTTTTTTAATTCTCAAGGCCAATAATTAAATTCAACGTAGATCCTCTATTTTTCGGGATACATGGACAATTCGATACGCGTTCTACTCCACATTTGCTGATTTATACAGCGCTTATCACAGTTTTTGCACTGTGTTCACACTGGTCCCAGTCGAACACGATACAATTTTAGACTTTTTTAATTCTCAAGGCCAATAATTAAATTCAACGTAGATCCTCTATTTTTCGGGATACATGGACAATTCGATACGCGTTCTACTCCACATTTGCTGCTTTATACAGCGCATATCATAATGTTTGCGCTGTGATCACACTGGTTCCAGTCGAACACGATACAATTTTAGTCATTTTTAATTCTCAAGGCCAATAATTAAATTCAACGTAGATCCTCTATTTTTCGGGATACATGGACAATTCGATACGCGTTCTACTCCACATTTGCTGCTTTATACAGCGCTTATCACAGTTTTTGCACTGTGTTCACACTGGTCCCAGTCGAATCCGATACAATTTTAGTCTTTTTTAATTCTCAAGGCCAATAATTAAATTCAACGTAGATCCTCTATTTTTCGGGATACATGGACAATTCGATACGCGTTCTACTCCACATTTGCTGCTTTATACAGCGCTTCTCACAGTTTTTGCACTGTGTTCACACTGGTCCCAGTCGAATCCGATACAATTTTAGTCTTTTTTAATTCTCAAGGCCAATTATTAAATTCAACGTAGATCCTCTATTTTTCGGGATACATGGACAATTCGATACGCGTTCTACTCCACATTTGCTGCTTTATACAGCGCTTATCACAGTTTTTGCACTGTGTTCACACTGGTCCCAGTCGAATCCGATACAATTTTAGTCTTTTTTAATTCTCAAGGCCAATAATTAAATTCAACGTAGATCCTCTATTTTTCGGGATACATGGACAATTCGATACGCGTTCTACTCCACATTTGCTGCTTTATACAGCGCATATCATAATGTTTGCGCTGTGTTCACACTGGTCCCAGTCGAACACGATACAATTTTAGTCTTTTTTAATTCTCAAGGCCAATAATTAAATTCAACGTAGATCCTCTATTTTTCGGGATACATGGACAATTCGATACGCGTTCTACTCCACATTTGCTGCTTTATACAGCGCTTATCACAGTTTTTGCACTGTGTTCACACTGGTCCGAGTCAAATCCGATACAATTTTAGTCTTTTTTAATTCTCAAGGCCAATAATTAAATTCAACGTAGATCCTCTATTTTTCGGGATACATGGACAATTCGATACGCGTTCTACTCCACATTTGCTGCTTTATACAGCGCTTAACACAGTTTTTGCACAGTGTTCACACTGGTCCCAGTCGAATCCGATACAATTTTAGTCTTTTTTAATTCTCAAGGCCAATAATTAAATTCAACGTAGATCCTCTATTTTTCGGGATACATGGACAATTCGATACGCGTTCTACTCCACATTTGCTGCTTTATACAGCGCTTATCACAGTTTTTGCACTGTGTTCACACTGGTCCCAGTCGAATCCGATACAATTTTAGTCTTTTTTAATTCTCAAGGCCAATAATTAAATTCAACGTAGATCCTCTATTTTTCGGGATACATGGACAATTCGATACGCGTTCTACTCCACATTTGCTGCTTTATACAGCGCTTATCACAGTTTTTGCACTGTGTTCACACTGGTCCCAGTCGAATCCGATACAATTTTAGTCTTTTTTAATTCTCAAGGCCAATAATTAAATTCAACGTAGATCCTCTATTTTTCGGGATACATGGACAATTGGATACGCGTTCTACTCCACATTTGCTGCTTTATACAGCGCATATCATAATGTTTGCGCTGTGTTCACACTGGTCCCAGTCGAACACGATACAATTTTAGTCTTTTTTAATTCTCAAGGCCAATAATTAAATTCAACGTAGATCCTCTATTTTTCGGGATACATGGACAATTCGATACGCGTTCTACTCCACATTTGCTGCTTTATACAGCGCTTATCACAGTTTTTGCACTGTGTTCACACTGGTCCGAGTCAAATCCGATACAATTTTAGTCTTTTTTAATTCTCAAGGCCAATAATTAAATTCAACGTA
Source organism: Bombus flavifrons (assembly GCF_040668555.2). NCBI lineage: Eukaryota > Metazoa > Arthropoda > Insecta > Hymenoptera > Apidae > Bombus > Bombus flavifrons. The sequence goes on from NW_027185044.1 coordinate 20,590, forward strand.
GATCCTCTATTTTTCGGGATACATGGACAATTCGATACGCGTTCTACTCCACATTTGCTGCTTTATACAGCGCTTAACACAGTTTTTGCACTGTGTTCACACTGGTCCCAGTTGAATCCGATACAATTTTAGTCTTTTTTAATTCTCAAGGCCAATAATTAAATTCAACGTAGATCCTCTATTTTTCGGGATACATGGACAATTCGATACGCGTTCTACTCCACATTTGCTGCTTTATACAGCGCTTATCACAGTTTTTGCACTGTGTTCACACTGGTCCCAGTCGAATCCGATACAATTTTAGTCTTTTTTAATTCTCAAGGCCAATAATTAAATTCAACGTAGATCCTCTATTTTTCGGGATACATGGACAATTCGATACGCGTTCTACTTCACATTTGCTGCTTTATACAGCGCATATCATAATGTTTGCGCTGTGTTCACACTGGTTCCAGTCCAACACGATACAATTTTAGTCTTTTTTAATTCTCAAGGCCAATAATTAAATTCAACGTAGATCCTCTATTTTTCGGGATACATGGACAATTCGATACGCGTTCTACTCCACATTTGCTGCTTTATACAGCGCTTATCACAGTTTTTGCACTGTGTTCACACTGGTCCCAGTCGAATCCGATACAATTTTAGTCTTTTTTAATTCTCAAGGCCAATAATTAAATTCAACGTAGATCCTCTATTTTTCGGGATACATGGACAATTCGATACGCGTTCTACTCCACATTTGCTGCTTTATACAGCGCTTATCACAGTTTTTGCACTGTGTTCACACTGGTCCGAGTCAAATCCGATACAATTTTAGTCTTTTTTAATTCTCAAGGCCAATAATTAAATTCAACGTAGATCCTCTATTTTTCGGGATACATGGACAATTCGATACGCGTTCTACTCCACATTTGCTGCTTTATACAGCGCTTAACACAGTTTTTGCACTGTGTTCACACTGGTCCCAGTCGAATCCGATACAATTTTAGTCTTTTTTAATTCTCAAGGCCAATAATTAAATTCAACGTAGATCCTCTATTTTTCGGGATACATGGACAATTCGATACGCGTTCTACTCCACATTTGCTGCTTTATACAGCGCTTATCACAGTTTTTGCACTGTGTTCACACTGGTCCCAGTCGAATCCGATACAATTTTAGTCTTTTTTAATTCTCAAGGCCAATAATTAAATTCAACGTAGATCCTCTATTTTTCGGGATACATGGACAATTCGATACGCGTTCTACTTCACATTTGCTGCTTTATACAGCGCATATCATAATGTTTGCGCTGTGTTCACACTGGTTCCAGTCCAACACGATACAATTTTAGTCTTTTTTAATTCTCAAGGCCAATAATTAAATTCAACGTAGATCCTCTATTTTTCGGGATACATGGACAATTCGATACGCGTTCTACTCCACATTTGCTGCTTTATACAGCGCTTATCACAGTTTTTGCACTGTGTTCACACTGGTCCCAGTCGAACACGATACAATTTTAGACTTTTTTAATTCTCAAGGCCAATAATTAAATTCAACGTAGATCCTCTATTTTTCGGGATACATGGACAATTCGATACGCGTTCTACTCCACATTTGCTGCTTTATACAGCGCATATCATAATGTTTGCGCTGTGTTCACACTGGTTCCAGTCGAACACGATACAATTTTAGTCTTTTTTAATTCTCAAGGCCAATAATTAAATTCAACGTAGATCCTCTATTTTTCGGGATACATGGACAATTCGATACGCGTTCTACTCCACATTTGCTGCTTTATACAGCGCTTATCACAGTTTTTGCACTGTGTTCACAATGGTCCCAGTCGAATCCGATACAATTTTAGCCTTTTTTAATTCTCAAGGCCAATAATTAAATTCAACGTAGATCCTCTATTTTTCGGGATACATGGACAATTCGATACGCGTTCTACTTCACATTTGCTGCTTTATACAGCGCTTATCACAGTTTTTGCACTGTGTTCACACTGGTCCCAGTCGAATCCGATACAATTTTAGTCTTTTTTAATTCTCAAGGCCAATAATTAAATTCAACGTAGATCCTCTGTTTTTCGGGATACATGGACAATTCGATACGCGTTCTACTCCACATTTGCTGCTTTATACAGCGCTTATCACAGTTTTTGCACTGTGTTAACACTGGTCCCAGTCGAATCCGATACAATTTTAGTCTTTTTTAATTCTCAAGGCCAATAATTAAATTCAACGTAGATCCTCTATTTTTCGGGATACATGGACAATTCGATACGCGTTCTATTCCACATTTGCTGCTTTATACAGCGCTTATCACAGTTTTTGCACTGTGTTCACACTGGTCCCAGTCGAATCCGATACAATTTTAGTCTTTTTTAATTCTCAAGGCCAATAATTAAATTCAACGTAGATCCTCTATTTTTCGGGATACATGGACAATTCGATACGCGTTCTACTCCACATTTGCTGCTTTATACAGCGCTTATCACAGTTTTTGCACTGTGTTCACACTGGTCCCAGTCGAACACGATACAATTTTAGACTTTTTTAATTCTCAAGGCCAATAATTAAATTCAACGTAGATCCTCTATTTTTCGGGATACATGGACAATTCGATACGCGTTCTACTCCACATTTGCTGCTTTATACAGCGCTTATCACAGTTTTTGCACTGTGTTCACACTGGTCCCAGTCGAACACGATACAATTTTAGACTTTTTTAATTCTCAAGGCCAATAATTAAATTCAACGTAGATCCTCTATTTTTCGGGATACATGGACAATTCGATACGCGTTCTACTCCACATTTGCTGATTTATACAGCGCTTATCACAGTTTTTGCACTGTGTTCACACTGGTCCCAGTCGAACACGATACAATTTTAGACTTTTTTAATTCTCAAGGCCAATAATTAAATTCAACGTAGATCCTCTATTTTTCGGGATACATGGACAATTCGATACGCGTTCTACTCCACATTTGCTGCTTTATACAGCGCATATCATAATGTTTGCGCTGTGATCACACTGGTTCCAGTCGAACACGATACAATTTTAGTCATTTTTAATTCTCAAGGCCAATAATTAAATTCAACGTAGATCCTCTATTTTTCGGGATACATGGACAATTCGATACGCGTTCTACTCCACATTTGCTGCTTTATACAGCGCTTATCACAGTTTTTGCACTGTGTTCACACTGGTCCCAGTCGAATCCGATACAATTTTAGTCTTTTTTAATTCTCAAGGCCAATAATTAAATTCAACGTAGATCCTCTATTTTTCGGGATACATGGACAATTCGATACGCGTTCTACTCCACATTTGCTGCTTTATACAGCGCATATCATAATGTTTGCGCTGTGATCACACTGGTTCCAGTCGAACACGATACAATTTTAGTCATTTTTAATTCTCAAGGCCAATAATTAAATTCAACGTAGATCCTCTATTTTTCGGGATACATGGACAATTCGATACGCGTTCTACTCCACATTTGCTGCTTTATACAGCGCTTATCACAGTTTTTGCACTGTGTTCACACTGGTCCCAGTCGAATCCGATACAATTTTAGTCTTTTTTAATTCTCAAGGCCAATAATTAAATTCAACGTAGATCCTCTATTTTTCGGGATACATGGACAATTCGATACGCGTTCTACTCCACATTTGCTGCTTTATACAGCGCTTATCACAGTTTTTGCACTGTGTTCAAACTGGTCCCAGTCGAATCCGATACAATTTTAGTCTTTTTTAATTCTCAAGGCCAATAATTAAATTCAACGTAAATCCTCTATTTTTCGGGATACATGGACAATTCGATACGCGTTCTACTCCACATTTGCTGCTTTATACAGCGCTTATCACAGTTTTTGCACTGTGTTCACACTGGTCCCAGTCGAATCCGATACAATTTTAGTCTTTTTTAATTCTCAAGGCCAATAATTAAATTCAACGTAGACCCTCTATTTTTCGGGATACATGGACAATTCGATACGCGTTCTACTCCACATTTGCTGCTTTATACAGCGCTTATCACAGTTTTTGCACTGTGTTCACACTGGTCCCAGTCGAATCCGATACAATTTTAGTCTTTTTTAATTCTCAAGGCCAATAATTAAATTCAACGTAGATCCTCTATTTTTCGGGATACATGGACAATTCGATACGCGTTCTACTCCACATTTGCTGCTTTATACAGCGCTTATCACAGTTTTTGCACTGTGTTCACACTGGTCCGAGTCAAATCCGATACAATTTTAGTCTTTTTTAATTCTCAAGGCCAATAATTAAATTCAACGTAGATCCTCTATTTTTCGGGATACATGGACAATTCGATACGCGTTCTACTCCACATTTGCTGCTTTATACAGCGCTTAACACAGTTTTTGCACAGTGTTCACACTGGTCCCAGTCGAATCCGATACAATTTTAGTCTTTTTTAATTCTCAAGGCCAATAATTAAATTCAACGTAGATCCTCTATTTTTCGGGATACATGGACAATTCGATACGCGTTCTACTCCACATTTGCTGCTTTATACAGCGCTTATCACAGTTTTTGCACTGTGTTCACACTGGTCCCAGTCGAATCCGATACAATTTTAGTCTTTTTTAATTCTCAAGGCCAATAATTAAATTCAACGTAGATCCTCTATTTTTCGGGATACATGGACAATTCGATACGCGTTCTACTTCACATTTGCTGCTTTATACAGCGCATATCATAATGTTTGCGCTGTGTTCACACTGGTTCCAGTCCAACACGATACAATTTTAGTCTTTTTTAATTCTCAAGGCCAATAATTAAATTCAACGTAGATCCTCTATTTTTCGGGATACATGGACAATTCGATACGCGTTCTACTCCACATTTGCTGCTTTATACAGCGCTTATCACAGTTTTTGCACTGTGTTCACACTGGTCCCAGTCGAATCCGATACAATTTTAGTCTTTTTTAATTCTCAAGGCCAATAATTAAATTCAACGTAGATCCTCTATTTTTCGGGATACATGGACAATTCGATACGCGTTCTACTCCACATTTGCTGCTTTATACAGCGCATATCATAATGTTTGCGCTGTGTTCACACTGGTTCCAGTCGAACACGATACAATTTTAGTCTTTTTTAATTCTCAAGGCCAATAATTAAATTCAACGTAGATCCTCTATTTTTCGGGATACATGGACAATTCGATACGCGTTCTACTCCACATTTGCTGCTTTATACAGCGCTTATCACAGTTTTTGCACTGTGTTCACACTGGTCCCAGTCGAACACGATACAATTTTAGACTTTTTTAATTCTCAAGGCCAATAATTAAATTCAACGTAGATCCTCTATTTTTCGGGATACATGGACAATTCGATACGCGTTCTACTCCACATTTGCTGCTTTATACAGCGCATATCATAATGTTTGCGCTGTGTTCACACTGGTTCCAGTCGAACACGATACAATTTTAGTCTTTTTTAATTCTCAAGGCCAATAATTAAATTCAACGTAGATCCTCTATTTTTCGGGATACATGGACAATTCGATACGCGTTCTACTCCACATTTGCTGCTTTATACAGCGCTTATCACAGTTTTTGCACTGTGTTCACACTGGTCCCAGTCGAATCCAATACAATTTTAGTCTTTTTTAATTCTCAAGGCCAATAATTAAATTCAACGTAGATCCTCTATTTTTCGGGATACATGGACAATTCGATACGCGTTCTACTCCACATTTGCTGCTTTATACAGCGCATATCATAATGTTTGCGCTGTGTTCACACTGGTTCCAGTCGAACACGATACAATTTTAGTCTTTTTTAATTCTCAAGGCCAATAATTAAATTCAACGTAGATCCTCTATTTTTCGGGATACATGGACAATTCGATACGCGTTCTACTCCACATTTGCTGCTTTATACAGCGCTTATCACAGTTTTTGCACTGTGTTCACACTGGTCCCAGTCGAACACGATACAATTTTAGACTTTTTTAATTCTCAAGGCCAATAATTAAATTCAACGTAGATCCTCTATTTTTCGGGATACATGGACAATTCGATACGCGTTCTACTCCACATTTGCTGCTTTATACAGCGCATATCAGAATGTTTGCACTGTGTTCACACTGGTCCCAGTCGAATCCGATACAATTTTAGCCTTTTTTAATTCTCAAGGCCAATAATTAAATTCAACGTAGATCCTCTATTTTTCGGGATACATGGACAATTCGATACGCGTTCTACTTCACATTTGCTGCTTTATACAGCGCTTATCACAGTTTTTGCACTGTGTTAACACTGGTCCCAGTCGAATCCGATACAATTTTAGTCTTTTTTAATTCTCAAGGCCAATAATTAAATTCAACGTAGATCCTCTATTTTTCGGGATACATGGACAATTCGATACGCGTTCTATTCCACATTTGCTGCTTTATACAGCGCTTATTACAGTTTTTGCACTGTGTTCACACTGGTCCCAGTCGAATCCGATGCAATTTTAGTCTTTCTTAATTCTCAAGGCCAATAATTAAATTCAACGTAGAACCTCTATTTTTCGGGATACATGAACAATTCGATACGCGTTCTACTCCACATTTGCTGCTTTATACAGCGCATATCAGAATGTTTGCACTGTGTTCACACTGGTCCCAGTCGAATCCGATACAATTTTAGCCTTTTTTAATTCTCAAGGCCAATAATTAAATTCAACGTAGATCCTCTATTTTTCGGGATACATGGACAATTCGATACGCGTTCTACTTCACATTTGCTGCTTTATACAGCGCTTATCACAGTTTTTGCACTGTGTTAACACTGGTCCCAGTCGAATCCGATACAATTTTAGTCTTTTTTAATTCTCAAGGCCAATAATTAAATTCAACGTAGATCCTCTATTTTTCGGGATACATGGACAATTCGATACGCGTTCTACTCCACATTTGCTGCTTTATACAGCGCTTATCACAGTTTTTGCACTGTGTTCACACTGGTCCCAGTCGAATCCGATACAATTTTAGTCTTTTTTAATTCTCAAGGCCAATAATTAAATTCAACGTAGATCCTCTATTTTTCGGGATACATGGACAATTCGATACGCGTTCTACTCCACATTTGCTGCTTTATACAGCGCTTATTACAGTTTTTGCACTGTGTTCACACTGGTCCCAGTCGAATCCGATACAATTTTAGTCTTTCTTAATTCTCAAGGCCAATAATTAAATTCAACGTAGAACCTCTATTTTTCGGGATACATGGACAATTCGATACGCGTTCTACTCCACATTTGCTGCTTTATACAGCGCTTATCACAGTTTTTGCACTGTGTTCACACTGGTCCGAGTCAAATCCGATACAATTTTAGTCTTTTTTAATTCTCAAGGCCAATAATTAAATTCAACGTAGATCCTCTATTTTTCGGGATACATGGACAATTCGATACGCGTTCTACTCCACATTTGCTGCTTTATACAGCGCTTAACACAGTTTTTGCACTGTGTTCACACTGGTCCCAGTCGAATCCGATACAATTTTAGTCTTTTTTAATTCTCAAGGCCAATAATTAAATTCAACGTAGATCCTCTATTTTTCGGGATACATGGACAATTCGATACGCGTTCTACTCCACATTTGCTGCTTTATACAGCGCTTATCACAGTTTTTGCACTGTGTTCACACTGGTCCCAGTCGAATCCGATACAATTTTAGTCTTTTTTAATTCTCAAGGCCAATAATTAAATTCAACGTAGATCCTCTATTTTTCGGGATACATGGACAATTCGATACGCGTTCTACTTCACATTTGCTGCTTTATACAGCGCATATCATAATGTTTGCGCTGTGTTCACACTGGTTCCAGTCCAACACGATACAATTTTAGTCTTTTTTAATTCTCAAGGCCAGTAATTAAATTCAACGTAGATCCTCTATTTTTCGGGATACATGGACAATTCGATACGCGTTCTACTCCACATTTGCTGCTTTATACAGCGCTTATCACAGTTTTTGCACTGTGTTCACACTGGTCCCAGTCGAACACGATACAATTTTAGACTTTTTTAATTCTCAAGGCCAATAATTAAATTCAACGTAGATCCTCTATTTTTCGGGATACATGGACAATTCGATACGCGTTCTACTCCACATTTGCTGCTTTATACAGCGCATATCATAATGTTTGCGCTGTGTTCACACTGGTTCCAGTCGAACACGATACAATTTTAGTCTTTTTTAATTCTCAAGGCCAATAATTAAATTCAACGTAGATCCTCTATTTTTCGGGATACATGGACAATTCGATACGCGTTCTACTCCACATTTGCTGCTTTATACAGCGCTTATCACAGTTTTTGCACTGTGTTCACACTGGTCCCAGTCGAACACGATACAATTTTAGACTTTTTTAATTCTCAAGGCCAATAATTAAATTCAACGTAGATCCTCTATTTTTCGGGATACATGGACAATTCGATACGCGTTCTACTCCACATTTGCTGCTTTATACAGCGCTTATTACAGTTTTTGCACTGTGTTCACACTGGTCCCAGTCGAATCCGATACAATTTTAGTCTTTCTTAATTCTCAAGGCCAATAATTAAATTCAACGTAGAACCTCTATTTTTCGGGATACATGAACAATTCGATACGCGTTCTACTCCACATTTGCTGCTTTATACAGCGCATATCAGAATGTTTGCACTGTGTTCACAATGGTCCCAGTCGAATCCGATACAATTTTAGCCTTTTTTAATTCTCAAGGCCAATAATTAAATTCAACGTAGATCCTCTATTTTTCGGGATACATGGACAATTCGATACGCGTTCTACTTCACATTTGCTGCTTTATACAGCGCTTATCACAGTTTTTGCACTGTGTTCACACTGGTCCCAGTCGAATCCGATACAATTTTAGTCTTTTTTAATTCTCAAGGCCAATAATTAAATTCAACGTAGATCCTCTGTTTTTCGGGATACATGGACAATTCGATACGCGTTCTACTCCACATTTGCTGCTTTATACAGCGCTTATCACAGTTTTTGCACTGTGTTAACACTGGTCCCAGTCGAATCCGATACAATTTTAGTCTTTTTTAATTCTCAAGGCCAATAATTAAATTCAACGTAGATCCTCTATTTTTCGGGATACATGGACAATTCGATACGCGTTCTATTCCACATTTGCTGCTTTATACAGCGCTTATCACAGTTTTTGCACTGTGTTCACACTGGTCCCAGTCGAATCCGATACAATTTTAGTCTTTTTTAATTCTCAAGGCCAATAATTAAATTCAACGTAGATCCTCTATTTTTCGGGATACATGGACAATTCGATACGCGTTCTACTCCACATTTGCTGCTTTATACAGCGCTTATCACAGTTTTTGCACTGTGTTCACACTGGTCCCAGTCGAACACGATACAATTTTAGACTTTTTTAATTCTCAAGGCCAATAATTAAATTCAACGTAGATCCTCTATTTTTCGGGATACATGGACAATTCGATACGCGTTCTACTCCACATTTGCTGATTTATACAGCGCTTATCACAGTTTTTGCACTGTGTTCACACTGGTCCCAGTCGAACACGATACAATTTTAGACTTTTTTAATTCTCAAGGCCAATAATTAAATTCAACGTAGATCCTCTATTTTTCGGGATACATGGACAATTCGATACGCGTTCTACTCCACATTTGCTGATTTATACAGCGCTTATCACAGTTTTTGCACTGTGTTCACACTGGTCCCAGTCGAACACGATACAATTTTAGACTTTTTTAATTCTCAAGGCCAATAATTAAATTCAACGTAGATCCTCTATTTTTCGGGATACATGGACAATTCGATACGCGTTCTACTCCACATTTGCTGCTTTATACAGCGCATATCATAATGTTTGCGCTGTGATCACACTGGTTCCAGTCGAACACGATACAATTTTAGTCATTTTTAATTCTCAAGGCCAATAATTAAATTCAACGTAGATCCTCTATTTTTCGGGATACATGGACAATTCGATACGCGTTCTACTCCACATTTGCTGCTTTATACAGCGCTTATCACAGTTTTTGCACTGTGTTCACACTGGTCCCAGTCGAATCCGATACAATTTTAGTCTTTTTTAATTCTCAAGGCCAATAATTAAATTCAACGTAGATCCTCTATTTTTCGGGATACATGGACAATTCGATACGCGTTCTACTCCACATTTGCTGCTTTATACAGCGCTTATCACAGTTTTTGCACTGTGTTCAAACTGGTCCCAGTCGAATCCGATACAATTTTAGTCTTTTTTAATTCTCAAGGCCAATAATTAAATTCAACGTAAATCCTCTATTTTTCGGGATACATGGACAATTCGATACGCGTTCTACTCCACATTTGCTGCTTTATACAGCGCTTATCACAGTTTTTGCACTGTGTTCACACTGGTCCCAGTCGAATCCGATACAATTATAGTCTTTTTTAATTCTCAAGGCCAATAATTAAATTCAACGTAGATCCTCTATTTTTCGGGATACATGGACAATTCGATACGCGTTCTACTCCACATTTGCTGCTTTATACAGCGCTTATCACAGTTTTTGCACTGTGTTCACACTGGTCCCAGTCGAATCCGATACAATTTTAGTCTTTTTTAATTCTCAAGGCCAATAATTAAATTCAACGTAGATCCTCTATTTTTCGGGATACATGGACAATTCGATACGCGTTCTACTCCACATTTGCTGCTTTATACAGCGCTTATCACAGTTTTTGCACTGTGTTCACACTGGTCCGAGTCAAATCCGATACAATTTTAGTCTTTTTTAATTCTCAAGGCCAATAATTAAATTCAACGTAGATCCTCTATTTTTCGGGATACATGGACAATTCGATACGCGTTCTACTCCACATTTGCTGCTTTATACAGCGCTTAACACAGTTTTTGCACAGTGTTCACACTGGTCCCAGTCGAATCCGATGCAATTTTAGTCTTTTTTAATTCTCAAGGCCAATAATTAAATTCAACGTAGATCCTCTATTTTTCGGGATACATGGACAATTCGATACGCGTTCTACTCCACATTTGCTGCTTTATACAGCGCTTAACACAGTTTTTGCACAGTGTTCACACTGGTCCCAGTCGAATCCGATACAATTTTAGTCTTTTTTAATTCTCAAGGCCAATAATTAAATTCAACGTAGATCCTCTATTTTTCGGGATACATGGACAATTCGATACGCGTTCTACTCCACATTTGCTGCTTTATACAGCGCTTATCACAGTTTTTGCACTGTGTTCACACTGGTCCCAGTCGAATCCGATACAATTTTAGTCTTTTTTAATTCTCAAGGCCAATAATTAAATTCAACGTAGATCCTCTATTTTTCGGGATACATGGACAATTCGATACGCGTTCTACTTCACATTTGCTGCTTTATACAGCGCATATCATAATGTTTGCGCTGTGTTCACACTGGTTCCAGTCCAACACGATACAATTTTAGTCTTTTTTAATTCTCAAGGCCAATAATTAAATTCAACGTAGATCCTCTATTTTTCGGGATACATGGACAATTCGATACGCGTTCTACTCCACATTTGCTGCTTTATACAGCGCTTATCACAGTTTTTGCACTGTGTTCACACTGGTCCCAGTCGAATCCGATACAATTTTAGTCTTTTTTAATTCTCAAGGCCAATAATTAAATTCAACGTAGATCCTCTATTTTTCGGGATACATGGACAATTCGATACGCGTTCTACTCCACATTTGCTGCTTTATACAGCGCATATCATAATGTTTGCGCTGTGTTCACACTGGTTCCAGTCGAACACGATACAATTTTAGTCTTTTTTAATTCTCAAGGCCAATAATTAAATTCAACGTAGATCCTCTATTTTTCGGGATACATGGACAATTCGATACGCGTTCTACTCCACATTTGCTGCTTTATACAGCGCTTATCACAGTTTTTGCACTGTGTTCACACTGGTCCCAGTCGAACACGATACAATTTTAGACTTTTTTAATTCTCAAGGCCAATAATTAAATTCAACGTAGATCCTCTATTTTTCGGGATACATGGACAATTCGATACGCGTTCTACTCCACATTTGCTGCTTTATACAGCGCATATCATAATGTTTGCGCTGTGTTCACACTGGTTCCAGTCGAACACGATACAATTTTAGTCTTTTTTAATTCTCAAGGCCAATAATTAAATTCAACGTAGATCCTCTATTTTTCGGGATACATGGACAATTCGATACGCGTTCTACTCCACATTTGCTGCTTTATACAGCGCTTATCACAGTTTTTGCACTGTGTTCACACTGGTCCCAGTCGAATCCAATACAATTTTAGTCTTTTTTAATTCTCAAGGCCAATAATTAAATTCAACGTAGATCCTCTATTTTTCGGGATACATGGACAATTCGATACGCGTTCTACTCCACATTTGCTGCTTTATACAGCGCATATCATAATGTTTGCGCTGTGTTCACACTGGTTCCAGTCGAACACGATACAATTTTAGTCTTTTTTAATTCTCAAGGCCAATAATTAAATTCAACGTAGATCCTCTATTTTTCGGGATACATGGACAATTCGATACGCGTTCTACTCCACATTTGCTGCTTTATACAGCGCTTATCACAGTTTTTGCACTGTGTTCACACTGGTCCCAGTCGAACACGATACAATTTTAGACTTTTTTAATTCTCAAGGCCAATAATTAAATTCAACGTAGATCCTCTATTTTTCGGGATACATGGACAATTCGATACGCGTTCTACTCCACATTTGCTGCTTTATACAGCGCATATCAGAATGTTTGCACTGTGTTCACACTGGTCCCAGTCGAATCCGATACAATTTTAGCCTTTTTTAATTCTCAAGGCCAATAATTAAATTCAACGTAGATCCTCTATTTTTCGGGATACATGGACAATTCGATACGCGTTCTACTTCACATTTGCTGCTTTATACAGCGCTTATCACAGTTTTTGCACTGTGTTAACACTGGTCCCAGTCGAATCCGATACAATTTTAGTCTTTTTTAATTCTCAAGGCCAATAATTAAATTCAACGTAGATCCTCTATTTTTCGGGATACATGGACAATTCGATACGCGTTCTATTCCACATTTGCTGCTTTATACAGCGCTTATTACAGTTTTTGCACTGTGTTCACACTGGTCCCAGTCGAATCCGATGCAATTTTAGTCTTTCTTAATTCTCAAGGCCAATAATTAAATTCAACGTAGAACCTCTATTTTTCGGGATACATGAACAATTCGATACGCGTTCTACTCCACATTTGCTGCTTTATACAGCGCATATCAGAATGTTTGCACTGTGTTCACACTGGTCCCAGTCGAATCCGATACAATTTTAGCCTTTTTTAATTCTCAAGGCCAATAATTAAATTCAACGTAGATCCTCTATTTTTCGGGATACATGGACAATTCGATACGCGTTCTACTCCACATTTGCTGCTTTATACAGCGCTTAACACAGTTTTTGCACAGTGTTCACACTGGTCCCAGTCGAATCCGATACAATTTTAGTCTTTTTTAATTCTCAAGGCCAATAATTAAATTCAACGTAAATCCTCTATTTTTCGGGATACATGGACAATTCGATACGCGTTCTACTCCACATTTGCTGCTTTATACAGCGCTTATCACAGTTTTTGCACTGTGTTCACACTGGTCCCAGTCGAATCCGATACAATTTTAGTCTTTTTTAATTCTCAAGGCCAATAATTAAATTCAACGTAGATCCTCTATTTTTCGGGATACATGGACAATTCGATACGCGTTCTACTCCACATTTGCTGCTTTATACAGCGCTTATCACAGTTTTTGCACTGTGTTCACACTGGTCCCAGTCGAATCCGATACAATTTTAGTCTTTTTTAATTCTCAAGGCCAATAATTAAATTCAACGTAGATCCTCTATTTTTCGGGATACATGGACAATTCGATACGCGTTCTACTCCACATTTGCTGCTTTATACAGCGCTTATCACAGTTTTTGCACTGTGTTCACACTGGTCCGAGTCAAATCCGATACAATTTTAGTCTTTTTTAATTCTCAAGGCCAATAATTAAATTCAACGTAGATCCTCTATTTTTCGGGATACATGGACAATTCGATACGCGTTCTACTCCACATTTGCTGCTTTATACAGCGCTTAACACAGTTTTTGCACAGTGTTCACACTGGTCCCAGTCGAATCCGATGCAATTTTAGTCTTTTTTAATTCTCAAGGCCAATAATTAAATTCAACGTAGATCCTCTATTTTTCGGGATACATGGACAATTCGATACGCGTTCTACTCCACATTTGCTGCTTTATACAGCGCTTAACACAGTTTTTGCACAGTGTTCACACTGGTCCCAGTCGAATCCGATACAATTTTAGTCTTTTTTAATTCTCAAGGCCAATAATTAAATTCAACGTAGATCCTCTATTTTTCGGGATACATGGACAATTCGATACGCGTTCTACTCCACATTTGCTGCTTTATACAGCGCTTATCACAGTTTTTGCACTGTGTTCACACTGGTCCCAGTCGAATCCGATCAATTTTAGTCTTTTTTAATTCTCAAGGCCAATAATTAAATTCAACGTAGATCCTCTATTTTTCGGGATACATGGACAATTCGATACGCGTTCTACTTCACATTTGCTGCTTTATACAGCGCATATCATAATGTTTGCGCTGTGTTCACACTGGTTCCAGTCCAACACGATACAATTTTAGTCTTTTTTAATTCTCAAGGCCAATAATTAAATTCAACGTAGATCCTCTATTTTTCGGGATACATGGACAATTCGATACGCGTTCTACTCCACATTTGCTGCTTTATACAGCGCTTATCACAGTTTTTGCACTGTGTTCACACTGGTCCCAGTCGAATCCGATACAATTTTAGTCTTTTTTAATTCTCAAGGCCAATAATTAAATTCAACGTAGATCCTCTATTTTTCGGGATACATGGACAATTCGATACGCGTTCTACTCCACATTTGCTGCTTTATACAGCGCATATCATAATGTTTGCGCTGTGTTCACACTGGTTCCAGTCGAACACGATACAATTTTAGTCTTTTTTAATTCTCAAGGCCAATAATTAAATTCAACGTAGATCCTCTATTTTTCGGGATACATGGACAATTCGATACGCGTTCTACTCCACATTTGCTGCTTTATACAGCGCTTATCACAGTTTTTGCACTGTGTTCACACTGGTCCCAGTCGAACACGATACAATTTTAGACTTTTTAATTCTCAAGGCCAATAATTAAATTCAACGTAGATCCTCTATTTTTCGGGATACATGGACAATTCGATACGCGTTCTACTCCACATTTGCTGCTTTATACAGCGCATATCATAATGTTTGCGCTGTGTTCACACTGGTTCCAGTCGAACACGATACAATTTTAGTCTTTTTTAATTCTCAAGGCCAATAATTAAATTCAACGTAGATCCTCTATTTTTCGGGATACATGGACAATTCGATACGCGTTCTACTCCACATTTGCTGCTTTATACAGCGCTTATCACAGTTTTTGCACTGTGTTCACACTGGTCCCAGTCGAATCCAATACAATTTTAGTCTTTTTTAATTCTCAAGGCCAATAATTAAATTCAACGTAGATCCTCTATTTTTCGGGATACATGGACAATTCGATACGCGTTCTACTCCACATTTGCTGCTTTATACAGCGCATATCATAATGTTTGCGCTGTGTTCACACTGGTTCCAGTCGAACACGATACAATTTTAGTCTTTTTTAATTCTCAAGGCCAATAATTAAATTCAACGTAGATCCTCTATTTTTCGGGATACATGGACAATTCGATACGCGTTCTACTCCACATTTGCTGCTTTATACAGCGCTTATCACAGTTTTTGCACTGTGTTCACACTGGTCCCAGTCGAACACGATACAATTTTAGACTTTTTTAATTCTCAAGGCCAATAATTAAATTCAACGTAGATCCTCTATTTTTCGGGATACATGGACAATTCGATACGCGTTCTACTCCACATTTGCTGCTTTATACAGCGCATATCAGAATGTTTGCACTGTGTTCACACTGGTCCCAGTCGAATCCGATACAATTTTAGCCTTTTTTAATTCTCAAGGCCAATAATTAAATTCAACGTAGATCCTCTATTTTTCGGGATACATGGACAATTCGATACGCGTTCTACTTCACATTTGCTGCTTTATACAGCGCTTATCACAGTTTTTGCACTGTGTTAACACTGGTCCCAGTCGAATCCGATACAATTTTAGTCTTTTTTAATTCTCAAGGCCAATAATTAAATTCAACGTAGATCCTCTATTTTTCGGGATACATGGACAATTCGATACGCGTTCTATTCCACATTTGCTGCTTTATACAGCGCTTATTACAGTTTTTGCACTGTGTTCACACTGGTCCCAGTCGAATCCGATGCAATTTTAGTCTTTCTTAATTCTCAAGGCCAATAATTAAATTCAACGTAGAACCTCTATTTTTCGGGATACATGAACAATTCGATACGCGTTCTACTCCACATTTGCTGCTTTATACAGCGCATATCAGAATGTTTGCACTGTGTTCACACTGGTCCCAGTCGAATCCGATACAATTTTAGCCTTTTTTAATTCTCAAGGCCAATAATTAAATTCAACGTAGATCCTCTATTTTTCGGGATACATGGACAATTCGATACGCGTTCTACTTCACATTTGCTGCTTTATACAGCGCTTATCACAGTTTTTGCACTGTGTTAACACTGGTCCCAGTCGAATCCGATACAATTTTAGTCTTTTTTAATTCTCAAGGCCAATAATTAAATTCAACGTAGATCCTCTATTTTTCGGGATACATGGACAATTCGATACGCGTTCTACTCCACATTTGCTGCTTTATACAGCGCTTATCACAGTTTTTGCACTGTGTTCACACTGGTCCCAGTCGAATCCGATGCAATTTTAGTCTTTCTTAATTCTCAAGGCCAATAATTAAATTCAACGTAGAACCTCTATTTTTCGGGATACATGAACAATTCGATACGCGTTCTACTCCACATTTGCTGCTTTATACAGCGCATATCAGAATGTTTGCACTGTGTTCACACTGGTCCCAGTCGAATCCGATACAATTTTAGCCTTTTTTAATTCTCAAGGCCAATAATTAAATTCAACGTAGATCCTCTATTTTTCGGGATACATGGACAATTCGATACGCGTTCTACTTCACATTTGCTGCTTTATACAGCGCTTATCACAGTTTTTGCACTGTGTTAACACTGGTCCCAGTCGAATCCGATACAATTTTAGTCTTTTTTAATTCTCAAGGCCAATAATTAAATTCAACGTAGATCCTCTATTTTTCGGGATACATGGACAATTCGATACGCGTTCTACTCCACATTTGCTGCTTTATACAGCGCTTATCACAGTTTTTGCACTGTGTTCACACTGGTCCCAGTCGAATCCGATACAATTTTAGTCTTTTTTAATTCTCAAGGCCAATAATTAAATTCAACGTAGATCCTCTATTTTTCGGGATACATGGACAATTCGATACGCGTTCTACTCCACATTTGCTGCTTTATACAGCGCTTATCACAGTTTTTGCACTGTGTTCACACTGGTCCCAGTCGAACACGATACAATTTAAGTCTTTTCTATTTCTCAAGGCCAATAATTAAATTCAACGTAGATCCTCTATTTTCGGGATACATGGGCAATTCGATACGCGTTCTACTCCACATTTGCTGCTTTATACAGCGCTTATCACAGTTTCTGCACTGTGTTCACACTGGTCCCAGTCGAACACGATACAATTTAAGTCTTTTCTATTTCTCAAGGCCAATAATTAAATTCAACGTAGATCCTCTATTTTTCGGGATACATGGGCAATTCGATACGCGTTCTACTCCACATTTGCTGCTTTATACAGCGCATATCATAATGTTTGCGCTGTGTTCACACTGGTTCCAGTCGAACACGATACAATTTTAGTCTTCTTTAATTCTCAAGGCCAATAATTAAATTCAACGTAGATCCTCTATTTTTCGGCATACATGGACAATTCGATACGCGTTCTACTCCACATTTGCTGCTTTATACAGCGCTTATCACAGTTTTTGCACTGTGTTCACACTGGTCCCAGTCGAACACGATACAATTTTAGTCTTTTTTAATTCTCAAGGCCAATAATTAAATTCAACGTAGATCCCTATTTTTCGGGATACATGGACAATTCGATACGCGTTCTACTCTACATTTGCTGCTTTATACAGCGCTTATGACAGTTTTTGCACTGTGTTCACACTGGTTCCAATCGAACACGATACAATTTTAGTCTTTTTTAATTCTCAAGGCCAATAATTAAATTCAACGTAGATCCTCTATTTTTTGGGATACATGGACAATTCGATACGCGTTCTACTTCACATTTGCTGCTTTATACAGCGCTTATCACAGTTTTTGCACTGTGTTCACACTGGTCCCAGTCGAATCCGATACAATTTTAGTCTTTTTTAATTCTCAAGGCCAATAATTAAATTCAACGTAGGACCTCTATTTTTCGGGATACATGGACAATTCGATACGCGTTCTACTCCACATTTGCTGCTTTATACAGCGCATATCATAATGTTTGCACAGTGTTCACACTGGTCCCAGTCGAACACGATACAATTTTAGTCTTTTTTAATTCTCAAGGCCAATAATTAAATTCAACGTAGGTCCTCTATTTTTCGGGATACATGGACAATTCGATACGCGTTCTACTCCACATTTGCTGCTTTATACAGCGCTTAACACAGTTTTTGCACTGTGTTCACACTGGTCCCAGTCGAATCCGATACAATTTTAGTCTTTTTTAATTCTCAAGGCCAATAATTAAATTCAACGTAGATCCTCTATTTTCCGGGATACATGGACAATTCGATACGCGTTCTACTCCACATTTGCTGCTTTATACAGCGCTTATCACAGTTTCTGCACTGTGTTCACACTGGTCCCAGTCGAACACGATACAATTTAAGTCTTTTTTAATTCTCAAGGCCAATAATTAAATTCAACGTAGATCCTCTATTTTTCGGGATACATGGGCAATTCGATACGCGTTCAACTCCACATTTGCTGCTTTATACAGCGCATATCATAATGTTTGCGCTGTGTTCACACTGGTTCCAGTCGAACACGATACAATTTTAGTCTTCTTTAATTCTCAAGGCCAATAATTAAATTCAA
>NW_027185045.1:0-39709 GCF_040668555.2 Bombus flavifrons
TAAAATTATTTTATAATAAAGCGACATTGTAGCGGCGGCATTGTTTGTCCGGAGTTTATTTGTTTTTAAATTACTTGTAATCTAACGGTTTTGGTACTCCGAGGCAAAACAACAACACTATTTGAAATGTCCTATGACTCATGTGCAGCTACAGATAAGATGTCGTTGCCTTCGGTTAAACTACACTTGCTTCCTTGATTCCATGAATATGGTGTTGTTTCCTTGGTTTTTAGGCAGACATGGAAAATTACATCTTAAAATTGCACTCCTGCGTTACCACTGCTTTTATACAAAATAGTGAAATGAGAAATTAAGTACTGTATTTAAATTAAAAAATAATGCTATATAGAAATAAAATAGCAATCCAGGGACCTGAAAGATTTCGTTAATAAAAATAATACAATATAAATCATTAATTCACTCACATTGATGTACTGATTTAAACCAATGAATGTAGAGTTGCTTCCGATTAATGGTACAACTGTTATAAATTAAGAGCACAATACTTTGAATTAATGGGAGAATATGGTTATAAATTATTGGTATAGTTGTTAAGAATTAATGGAGGAATTGTTTTAGATTAATGGCTTAAATATTATAAATTAATGGCTTAGATGATATAAATTAATAGTTTAAATATTTTAAATAGTGGCTTAGATGTTGTAAATTAATAGCTTAAATGTTATAATTTAATGGCTTAGATGATTTAAATTAATAGTTTAAATGTATAAATTAATGGCTAAATGTATAAAATAACAGTTCAAAAGTTAGAAATTAATGGCTTAAATGTTTTAAATTAATAGCTTAAACGTTATAAATTAATAGCTTAAATGTATAAAATAGCACTTAAATGTTGTAAATTAATGGCTTAGATGTTGTTAATTAATAGCTTAAATGTTATAAAATTATAGCATAAATGTATAAAACAACAGTTTAAATGTTGTAAATTAGTGGCTCAGATGTTGTCAATTAATTGCTTAAATGTTAGAAATTAATGGCTTAAATGTTAGAAATTAATAGTTTAAATGTTATAATTAATTGCTTAAATGTTATAAATTAATGGCTTAAATGTATAAAATAACACTTTAAATGCTGTAAATTAATGGTTTAAATGTTATAAATTAACAGTTTAAATGTTATAAGTTAATAGCTTGAATGTTATAATTTAATGGCTTAGATGATATAAATTAATAGTTTAAATGTTATAAATTAATGGCTAAATGTATAAAATAACAGTTCAAAAGTTAGAAATTAATGGCTTAAATGTTATAAATTAATAGCATAAATGTTATAAATTAATAATTTAGACGTTATAAAATTAATTCCTAAATGTTATAAATTAATGCTTGAATGTTATAAATTAATAGCTTAAGTGTTGTAAATTAATGGTTTAGACGTTATAAATTACTAGTACAATGTTGTTGTTTGATATTTTTTCTTACTTACCTGATATTTATGTCTTCTTCGATGTTCACTCTCCGGAATTTCAGGCACAAAAGAACTCGCGCGCGACTTCCGTGTTCCTTATATAACTTAACAAGGGCGTCGGTTTGTTAATCAAACGGTAACGATTTTTTGACATAGCAGGAGACGGATTTTCCATTGTAACAAAATCAAATTGAACGATTCTTAGTTTTTATCGTAAATTGGCATCTTTTACGATTTTAATACGATATCCATTTTTATCATTTTAATAGTTTCTACAAACTAAGACTATATTCACACCTACATGATACTAGTTTTCGACTACCGATTAGTTTGGACAAAAAGGGAAAAGAGCCTAAGGGCAGTCGATGACGTTACTGTGAAATAAGTTAAGCTATTAAATAATCAGACAGATAAAATTCATATTAAGCGTTATATTATATTATCGATATTCGTTCATTTACTCGTGCTAATTAAAAAATAAAACGTTCTTTTTTCTTGAGTAACACCTACATCACTGTTTGCGATATTTAAGATTCTTATTTAATGCTTATTTAGAAGTCAGGTACCTTTTAATTCTTCACAAGTTAAACGATTAAATTTACTCGTTATAGTTGTAACATAAAATGGCTTTATTTCTTCAATACCGCCTGCATCGCTGTACGTGATTACAGTATTAATTATGTAGCAAATAATATGATCTAATTGGCTGTAATCGCGGTTACGTATTTCTTCGTTAAATCTATCGATGTATTGGGCTATTAGCGCGAGACTTACTGATTCCTCGAGCATGGTTTGATTCTTATAAATTAATGTTTTAAATGTGCCAATTAATGTTTCAATTGTTATAAATTAATAGTTTAATCGTTGTTAATTATTTGCTTAAATGTTATAAATTAATAGCTTAAGTGTTATAAATTAATAGTTTGAATGTTAGGAATTAATGGTATAAATGTAAAAATTAATAGCTCAAATGTTATGAATTTGTGACTTATTGTTGTAAATTCATGACGTAAATATTGTAAATTAATGGCTTAAATGTTATAAATTAATAGTGCAGTCCAGTGTAGATCATCCAAAATGATCTTAGGGGCTTTTGGTGATCCAAAGTGGACTGTTGCGTAGTTCTTGGCTTGGTATCGTTTCCAAAGATTAATCGACTTAAGTAAATTAATTTTTGGAAAACGATGCCAATTACCAGGTCTCACCACGAGGAGGTGACTACGCACGAGACCCGCCCATGGGTTATTTAACACTACACATCGATCTCGACATTCAACCTATTGGCAGAATGTCCAGTTTTGACACTACTTGACCATGGGCCTGCGTAAAGAAATAGTTGTTTCGTAGTCTAACTGCGAAACACATATCTCCAACGCAGCGCTAACATGAATCTTTACAAACGTAGAACAAGGCATACGTAACGCATCATCTATCTCCCACACAACGATTACATCGATCAGTACAAATATACAATATTCGCATCCCTACTGGCAAAATTCGGTATCAAAGACACATTTATCTAACTTGGAACGAAAGAAGAAGATGAAGCTACTGACACTGTCCCGAAACGGACGAGATCGCGATCTCTCGAAAGACCAACAAACCTACGCGACGTACCCCCGTACACGAGATAACCCGAGGTTCAACGGAAAGCCCAAGAATTGGCCGTAACTCGATTCCTGTTTCGCCGTTCGAAACTTACACGAGTCGCGGTCGATGGGCGCCGACAGATGATGCCAGTGATCCACTAGTAATTCAGCCGTGGATCCAGCACATAGGCCAGCAAATTGACACACTCCAACTGAACAAGTGGAACCCGGGAGGGACCGCTGAACAGGATTACGAAGGCAAGAGGCCCCAACTGAACAGTGGGGTCCACTCACAGGGAGGGGACCGCTGAACAGGATTACCAAGGCACGAGGCCCCAACTGAACAGTGGGGTCCCACTCCGCGGGGCGAACAGGATTACGGAGGACGTGAAATTGGTGGTCTCTGATCGAGTACCCAAGTACCAATCGGACAGGACTGCAGATCCACGAGTGAATCCCCAACAGATTAGCAAGCATCACCGGCACGACGACAACTCCCGTGATCCGATGCAAAACGTTGAGCAGTCACCAAGACAGAGCTGTCCTTGGGCGGACTTACGAATCCGAAGAGTTGTCTAGAGCACATTGACCCGCACGCACCCGAAATACACGCGAGCGAGTACGCCACGCGACAGTTTGAAAGAACTGACTGATCGCGAACCGATATATCGTGGGACAATTTTTCCAGTATGGTAAGCGAGGGGATCAAGAGAGACGAGATCTTTATTTGTCGTTCCAAGATAGATAAGTATCTTTGTACAGAATGAGCTTACAATGTACATAACATAGGTCTCTATCTTATGATTAATTAAAGCTAATACGCTCGGATCCCACGGTGTCCTGCGATGTCCCACGATGTCCACGTTGCCCCGCGGGGGGGTATTAGTCCAGTTTAGATCACCAAAACTATTTTGGGTTAGGTTCATTCAAAGTAGTTTTTAGCTTGATATCGTTTTCGAATAATAATACTAATATTCGAAATAGTACTTGGTGTATTATTATTTGGAAAATGATACCAATTACCGGGACCCACCACGAGGAGGTAACTACGCTCGGGTCCCATTTACATATGAGTTTTTACGCATTGGAAGCAGAGATGTAAAATAATTTTATAATAAAGCGACATTGTAGCGGCGGCATTGTTTTGTCCGGAGTTTATTTGTTTTTAAATTACTTGTAATCTAACGGTTTTGGTACTCCGAGGCAAAACAACAACACTATTTGAAATGTCCTATGACTCATGTGCAGCTACAGATAAGATGTCGTTGCCTTCGGTTTAAAACTACACTTGCTTCCTTGATTCCATGAATATGGTGTTGTTTCCTTGGTTTTTAGCAGACATGGAAAATTACATCTTAAAATTGCACTCTGCGTTACCACTGCTTTTATACAAAATAGTGAAATGAGAAATTAAGTACTGTATTTAAAATTAAAAAATAATGCTATATAGAAATAAAATAGCAATCCAGGGACCTGAAAGATTTCGTTAATAAAATAATACAATATAAATCATTAATTCACTCACATTGATGGTACTGATTTAAACCAATGAATGTAGAGTTGCTTCCGATTAATGGTACAACTGTTATAAATTAAGAGCACAATTACTTTGAATTAATGGGAGATATGGTTATAAATTATTGGTATAGTTGTTAAGAATTAATGGAGGAATTGTTTTAGATTAATGGCTTAAATATTATAAATTAATGGCTTAGATGATATAAATTAATAGTTTAAATATTTTAAATTAGTGGCTTAGATGTTGTAATTAATAGCTTAAATGTTATAATTTAATGGCTTAGATGATTTAAATTAATAGTTTAAATGTTATAAATTAATGGCTAAATGTATAAAATAACAGTTCAAAAGTTAGAAATTAATGGCTTAAATGTTTTAAATTAATAGCTTAAACGTTATAATTAATAGCTTAAATGTATAAAATAGCACTTTAAATGTTGTAAATTAATGGCTTAGATGTTGTTAATTAATAGCTTAAATGTTATAAAATTATAGCATAAATGTATAAAACAACAGTTTAAATGTTGTAAATTAGTGGCTCAGATGTTGTCAATTAATTGCTTAAATGTTAGAAATTAATGGCTTAAATGTTTAGAAATTAATAGTTTAAATGTTATAAATTAATTGCTTAAATGTTATAAATTAATGGCTTAAATGTATAAAATAACACTTTAAATGCTGTAAATTAATGGTTTAAATGTTATAAATTAACAGTTTAAATGTTATAAGTAATAGCTTGAATGTTATAATTTAATGGCTTAGATGATATAAATTAATAGTTTAAATGTTATAAATTAATGGCTAAATGTATAAAATAACAGTTCAAAAGTTAGAAATTAATGGCTTAAATGTTATAAATTAATAGCATAAATATTATAAATTAATAATTTAGACGTTATAAATTAATTCCTTAAATGTTATAAATTAATGGCTTGAATGTTATAAATTAATAGCTTAAGTGTTGTAAATTAATGGTTTTAGACGTTATAAATTACTAGTTACAATGTTGTTGTTTGATATTTTTCTTACTTACCTGATATTTATGTCCTTCTTCGATGTTCACTCTCCGGAATTTCAGGCACAAAGAACTCGCGCGCGACTTCCGTGTTCCTTATATAACTTAACAAGGCGTCGGTTTGTTAATCAAACGGTAACGATTTTTTGACATAGCAGGAGACGGATTTTCCATTGTAACAAAATCAAATTGAACGATTTCTTAGTTTTTATCGTAAATTGGCATCTTTTACGATTTAATACGATATCCATTTTTATCATTTTAATAGTTTCTACAAACTAAGACTATATTCACACCTACATGATACTAGTTTTCGACTACCGATTAGTTTGGACAAAAGGGAAAAGAGCCTAAGGGCAGTCGATGACGTTACTGTGAAATAAGTTAAGCTATTAAATAATCAGACAGATAAAATTCATATTAAGCGTTATATTATATTATCGATATTCGTTCATTTACTCGTTGCTAATTTAAAAAATAAACGTTCTTTTTTCTTGAGTAACACCTACATCACTGTTTGCGATATTTAAGATTCTTATTTAATGCTTATTTAGAAGTCAGGTACCTTTTTAATTCTTCACAAGTTAAACGATTAAATTTACTCGTTATAGTTGTAACATAAAATGGCTTTATTTCTTCAATACCGCTGCATCGCTGTACGTGATACAGTTATTAATTATGTAGCAAATAATATGATCTAATTGGCTGTAATCGCGGTACGTATTTCTTCGTTAAATCTATCGATGTATTGGGCTATTAGCGCGAGACTTACTGATTCCTCGAGGAATGGTTTGATTCTTATAAATTAATGTTTTAAATGTGCCAATTAATGTTTCAATTGTTATAAATTAATAGTTTAATCGTTGTTAATTATTTGCTTAAATGTTATAAATTAATAGCTTAAGTGTTATAAATTAATAGTTTGAATGTTAGAATTAATGGTATAAATGTAAAAATTAATAGCTCAAATGTTATGAATTTGTGACTTATTGTTGTAAATTCATGACGTAAATATTGTAAATTAATGGCTTAAATGTTATAAATTAATAGTGCAGTCCAGTGTAGATCATCCAAAATGATCTTAGGGGCTTTTGGTGATCCAAAGTGGACTGTTGCGTAGTTCTTGGCTTGGTATCGTTTTCCAAAGATTAATCGACTGATTAATTTTTGGAAAACGATGCCAATTACCAGGTCTCACCACGAGGAGGTGACTACGCACGAGACCGCCCCATGGTTATTTAACACTACACATCGATCTCGACATTCAACCTATTGCAGAATGTCCAGTTTTGACACTACTTGACCATGGGCCTGCGTAAAGAAATAGTTGTTTCGTAGTCTAACTGCGAAACACATATCTCCAACGCAGCGCTAACATGAATCTTTACAAACGTAGAACAAGGCATACGTAACGCATCATCTATCTCCCACACAACGATTACATCGATCAGTACAAATATACAATAATTCGCATCCCTACTGGCAAAATTCGGTATCAAAGACACATTTATCTAACTTGGAACGAAAAGAAGAAGATGAAGCTACTGACACTGTCCCGAAACGGACGAGATCGCGATCTCTCGAAAGAACCCACAAACCTACGCGACGTACCCCCGTACACGAGATAACCCCGAGGTTCAACGGAAAGCCCAAGAATTGCCGTAACTCGATTCCTGTTTCGCCGTTCGAAACTTACACGAGTCGCGGTCGATGGCGCCGACAGATGATGCCAGTGATCCACTAGTAATTCAGCCGTGGATCCAGCACATAGGCCAGCAAATTGACACACTCCAACTGAACAAGTGGAACCCGGGGAGGGACCGCTGAACAGGATTACGAAGGCAAGAGGCCCCAACTGAACAGTGGGGTCCACTCACAGGGAGGGACCGCTGAACAGGATTACCAAGGCACGAGGCCCCAACTGAACAGTGGGGTCCACTCCCGCGGGGCCGAACAGGATTACGGAGGACGTGAAATTGGTGGTCTCTGATCGAGTACCCAAGTACCATCGGACAGGACTGCAGATCCACGAGTGAATCCCCAACAGATTAGCAAGCATCACCGGCACGACGACAACTCCCGTGATCCGATGCAAACGTTGAGCAGTCACCAAGACAGAGCTGTCCTTGGGCGACTTACGAATCCGAAGAGTTGTCTAGAGCACATTGACCCGCACGCACCCGAAATACACGCGAGCGAGTACGCCAACGCGACAGTTTGAAAGAACTGACTGATCGCGAACCGATATATCGTGGGAACAATTTTTCCAGTATGGTAAGCGAGGGGGATCAAGAGAGACGAGATCTTTATTTGTCGTTCCAAGATAGATAAGTATCTTTGTACAGAATGAGCTTACAATGTACATAACATAGGTATCTATCTTATGATTAATTAAAGCTAATACGCTCGGATCCCACGGTGTCCTGCGATGTCCCACGATGTCCCACGTTGCCCCCGCGGGGGGGTATTAGTCCAGTTTAGATCACCAAAACTATTTTGGGTTAGGTTCATTCAAAGTAGTTTTTAGCTTGATATCGTTTTCGAATAATAATACTAATATTCGAAATAGTACTTGGTGTATTATTATTTGGAAAATGATACCAATTACCGGGACCCACCACGAGGAGGTAACTACGCTCGGGTCCCATTTACATATGAGTTTTTACGCATTGGAAGCAGAGATGTAAAATTATTTTATAATAAAGCGACATTGTAGCGGCGGCATTGTTTTGTCCGGAGTTTATTTGTTTTTAAATTACTTGTAATCTAACGGTTTTGGTACTCCGAGGCAAAACAACAACACTATTTGAAATGTCCTATGACTCATGTGCAGCTACAGATAAGATGTCGTTGCCTTCGGTTAAACTACACTTGCTTCCTTGATTCCATGAATATGGTGTTGTTTCCTTGGTTTTTAGCAGACATGGAAAATTACATCTTAAAATTGCACTCTGCGTTACCACTGCTTTTATACAAAATAGTGAAATGAGAAATTAAGTACTGTATTTAAAATTAAAAAATAATGCTATATAGAAATAAAATAGCAATCCAGGGACCTGAAAGATTTCGTTAATAAAATAATACAATATAAATCATTAATTCACTCACATTGATGGTACTGATTTAAACCAATGAATGTAGAGTTGCTTCCGATTAATGGTACAACTGTTATAAATTAAGAGCACAATTACTTTGAATTAATGGGAGAATATGGTTATAAATTATTGGTATAGTTGTTAAGAATTAATGGAGGAATTGTTTTAGATTAATGGCTTAAATATTATAAATTAATGGCTTAGATGATATAAATTAATAGTTTAAATATTTTAAATTAGTGGCTTAGATGTTGTAAATTAATAGCTTAAATGTTATAATTTAATGGCTTAGATGATTTAAATTAATAGTTTAAATGTTATAAATTAATGGCTAAATGTATAAAATAACAGTTCAAAAGTTAGAAATTAATGGCTTAAATGTTTTAAATTAATAGCTTAAACGTTATAAATTAATAGCTTAAATGTATAAAATAGCACTTTAAATGTTGTAAATTAATGGCTTAGATGTTGTTAATTAATAGCTTAAATGTTATAAAATTATAGCATAAATGTATAAAACAACAGTTTAAATGTTGTAAATTAGTGGCTCAGATGTTGTCAATTAATTGCTTAAATGTTAGAAATTAATGGCTTAAATGTTAGAAATTAATAGTTTAAATGTTATAAATTAATTGCTTAAATGTTATAAATTAATGGCTTAAATGTATAAAATAACACTTTAAATGCTGTAAATTAATGGTTTAAATGTTATAAATTAACAGTTTAAATGTTATAAGTTAATAGCTTGAATGTTATAATTTAATGGCTTAGATGATATAAATTAATAGTTTAAATGTTATAAATTAATGGCTAAATGTATAAAATAACAGTTCAAAAGTTAGAAATTAATGGCTTAAATGTTATAAATTAATAGCATAAATATTATAAATTAATAATTTAGACGTTATAAATTAATTCCTTAAATGTTATAAATTAATGGCTTGAATGTTATAAATTAATAGCTTAAGTGTTGTAAATTAATGGTTTAGACGTTATAAATTACTAGTTACAATGTTGTTGTTTGATATTTTTTCTTACTTACCTGATATTTATGTCCTTCTTCGATGTTCACTCTCCGGAATTTCAGGCACAAAAGAACTCGCGCGCGACTTCCGTGTTCCTTATATAACTTAACAAGGCGTCGGTTTGTTAATCAAACGGTAACGATTTTTTGACATAGCAGGAGACGGATTTTCCATTGTAACAAAATCAAATTGAACGATTTCTTAGTTTTTATCGTAAATTGGCATCTTTTACGATTTAATACGATATCCATTTTTATCATTTTAATAGTTTCTACAAACTAAGACTATATTCACACCTACATGATACTAGTTTTCGACTACCGATTAGTTTGGACAAAAAGGGAAAAGAGCCTAAGGGCAGTCGATGACGTTACTGTGAAATAAGTTAAGCTATTAAATAATCAGACAGATAAAATTCATATTAAGCGTTATATTATATTATCGATATTCGTTCATTTACTCGTGCTAATTAAAAAATAAAACGTTCTTTTTTCTTGAGTAACACCTACATCACTGTTTGCGATATTTAAGATTCTTATTTAATGCTTATTTAGAAGTCAGGTACCTTTTTAATTCTTCACAAGTTAAACGATTAAATTTACTCGTTATAGTTGTAACATAAAATGGCTTTATTTCTTCAATACCGCCTGCATCGCTGTACGTGATACAGTTATTAATTATGTAGCAAATAATATGATCTAATTGGCTGTAATCGCGGTTACGTATTTCTTCGTTAAATCTATCGATGTATTGGGCTATTAGCGCGAGACTTACTGATTCCTCGAGGAATGGTTTGATTCTTATAAATTAATGTTTTAAATGTGCCAATTAATGTTTCAATTGTTATAAATTAATAGTTTAATCGTTGTTAATTATTTGCTTAAATGTTATAAATTAATAGCTTAAGTGTTATAAATTAATAGTTTGAATGTTAGGAATTAATGGTATAAATGTAAAAATTAATAGCTCAAATGTTATGAATTTGTGACTTATTGTTGTAAATTCATGACGTAAATATTGTAAATTAATGGCTTAAATGTTATAAATTAATAGTGCAGTCCAGTGTAGATCATCCAAAATGATCTTAGGGGCTTTTGGTGATCCAAAGTGGACTGTTGCGTAGTTCTTGGCTTGGTATCGTTTTCCAAAGATTAATCGACTGATTAATTTTTGGAAAACGATGCCAATTACCAGGTCTCACCACGAGGAGGTGACTACGCACGAGACCCGCCCATGGGTTATTTAACACTACACATCGATCTCGACATTCAACCTATTGGCAGAATGTCCAGTTTTGACACTACTTGACCATGGGCCTGCGTAAAGAAATAGTTGTTTCGTAGTCTAACTGCGAAACACATATCTCCAACGCAGCGCTAACATGAATCTTTACAAACGTAGAACAAGGCATACGTAACGCATCATCTATCTCCCACACAACGATTACATCGATCAGTACAAATATACAATAATTCGCATCCCTACTGGCAAAATTCGGTATCAAAGACACATTTATCTAACTTGGAACGAAAAGAAGAAGATGAAGCTACTGACACTGTCCCGAAACGGACGAGATAGCGATCTCTCGAAAGAACCAACAAACCTACGCGACGTACCCCCGTACACGAGATAACCCCGAGGTTCAACGGGAAGCCCAAGAATTGGCCGTAACTCGATTCCTGTTTCGCCGTTCGAAACTTACACGAGTCGCGGTCGATGGCGCCGACAGATGATGCCAGTGATCCACTAGTAATTCAGCCGTGGATCCAGCACATAGGCCAGCAACTTGACACACTCCAACTGAACAAGTGGAACCCGGGGAGGGACCGCTGAACAGGATTACGAAGGCAAGAGGCCCCAACTGAACAGTGGGGTCCACTCACAGGGAGGGACCGCTGAACAGGATTACCGAGGCACGAGGCCCCAACTGAACAGTGGGGTCCACTCACGGGAAGGGACCGCTGAACAGGATTACGGAGGACGTGAAATTGCAGGTCCCTGACCGAGTACCGAAGTACCAATCGGACAGGACTGCAGATCCACGACTGAATCCCCAACAGATTAGCAAGCATCACCGGCACGACGACAACTCCCGTGATCCGATGCAAACGTTGAGCAGTCACCAAGACAGAGCTGTCCTTGGGCGACTTACGAATCCGAAGAGTTGTCTAGAGCACATTGACCCGCACGCACCCGAAATACACGCGAGCGAGTACGCCACGCGACAGTTTGAAAGAACTGAGTGATCGCGAACCGATATATCGTGGGAACAATTTTTCCAGTATGGTAAGCGAGGGGATCAAGAGAGACGAGATCTTTATTTGTCGTTCCAAGATAGATAAGTATCTTTGTACAGAATGAGCTTACAATGTACATAACATAGGTATCTATCTTATGATTAATTAAAGCTAATACGCTCGGATCCCACGGTGTCCTGCGATGTCCCACGATGTCCCACGTTGCCCCCGCGGGGGGGTATTAGTCCAGTTTAGATCACCAAAACTATTTTGGGTGATTAAGACCAGACTATATTCAAGTAGTTTTTAGCTTGATATCGTTTTCGAATAATAATACTAATATTCGAAATAGTACTTGGTGTATTATTATTTGGAAAACGATACCAATTACTGGGACCCACCACGAGGAGGTAACTACGCTCGGGTCCCATTTACATATGAGTTTTTACGCATTGGAAGCAGAGATGTAAAATTATTTTATAATAAAGCGACATTGTAGCGGCGGCATTGTTTTGTCCGGAGTTTATTTGTTTTTAAGTTACTTGTAATCTAACGGTTTTGGTACTCCGAGGCAAAACAACAACACTATTTGAAATGTCCTATGACTCATGTGCAGCTACAGATAAGATGTCGTTGCCTTCGGTTAAACTACACTTGCTTCCTTGATTCCATGAATATGGTGTTGTTTCCTTGGTTTTTAGCAGACATGGAAAATTACATCTTAAAATTACACTCTGCGTTACCACTGCTTTTATACAAAATAGTGAAATGGGAAATTAAGTACTGTATTTAAAATTAAAAAATAATGCTATATAGAAATAAAATAGCAATCCAGGGACCTGAAAGATTTCGTTAATAAAATAATACAATATAAATCATTAATTCACTCACATTGATGGTACTGATTTAAATCAATGAATGTAGAGTTGCTTCCGATTAATGTTACAACTGTTATAAACTAAGAGCACAATTACTTTGAATTAATGGGAGAATATGGATATAAATTATTGGAATAGTTGTTAAGAATTAATGGAGGAATTGTTTTAGATTAATGGCTTAAATATTATAAATTAATGGCTTAGATGATATAAATTAATAGTTTAAATATTGTAAATTAGTGGCTTAGATGTTGTAAATTAATAGCTCAAATGTTATAATTTAATGGCTTAGATGATATAAATTAATAGTTTAAATGTTATAAATTAATGGCTAAATGTATAAAATAACAGTTCAAAAGTTAGAAATTAATGGCTTAAATGTTATAAATTAATAGCTTAAATGTTATAAATTAATAGCTTAAATGTATAAAATAACACTTTAAATGTTGTAAATTAATGGCTTAGATGTTGTTAATTAATAGCTTAAATGTTATAAAATAATAGCTTAAATGTATAAAACAACAGTTTAAATGTTGTAAATTAGTGGCTCAGATGTTGTCAATTAATTGCTTAAATGTTAGAAATTAATGGCTTAAATGTTAGAAATTAATAGTTTAAATGTTATAAATTAATTGCTTAAATGTTATAAATTAATGGCTTAAATGTATAAAATAACACTTTAAATGCTGTAAATTAATGGTTTAAATGTTATAAATTAACAGTTTAAATGTTATAAGTTAATAGCTTGAATGTTATAATTTAATGGCTTAGATGATATAAATTAATAGTTTAAATGTTATAAATTAATGGCTAAATGTATAAAATAACAGTTCAAAAGTTAGAAATTAATGGCTTAAATGTTA
This sequence comes from Bombus flavifrons, assembly GCF_040668555.2. Classification (NCBI taxonomy): domain Eukaryota; kingdom Metazoa; phylum Arthropoda; class Insecta; order Hymenoptera; family Apidae; genus Bombus; species Bombus flavifrons. The sequence goes on from NW_027185045.1 coordinate 13,649, forward strand.
TAAATTAATAGCATAAATGTTATAAATTAATAGTTTAGACGTTATAAATTAATTCCTTAAATGTTATAAATTAATGACTTGAATGTTATAAATTAATAGCTTAAGTGTTGTAAATTAATGGTTTAGACGTTATAAATTACTAGTTACAATGTTGTTGTTTGATATTTTTTCTTACTTACCTGATATTTATGTCCTTCTTCGATGTTCACTCTCCGGAATTTCAGGCACAAAAGAACTCGCGCGCGACTTCCGTGTTCCTTATATAACTTAACAAGGCGTCGGTTTGTTAATCAAACGGTAACGATTTTTTGACATAGCAGGAGACGATTTTTCCATTGTAACAAAATCAAATTGAACGATTTCTTAATTTTTATCGTAAATTGGCATCTTTTACGATATAATACGATATCCATTTTTATCATTTTAGTAGTTTCTACAAACTAAGACTAAATTCACACCTACATGATACTAGTTTTCGACTATCGATTAGTTTGGACAAAAAGGGAAAAGAGCCTAAGGGCAGTCGATGACGTTACTGTGAAATAAGTTAAGCTATTAAATAATCAGACAGATAAAATTCATATTAAGCGTTATATTATATTATCGATATTCGTTCATTTACTCGTGCTAATTAAAAAATAAAACGTTCTTTTTTCTTGAGTAACACCTACATCACTGTTTGCGATATTTAAGATTCTTATTTAATGCTTATTTAGAAGTCAGGTATCTTTTTAATTCTTCACAAGTTAAACGATTAAATTTACTCGTTATAGTTGTAACATAAAATGGCTTTATTTCTTCAATACCGCCTGCATCGCTGTACGTGATACAGTTATTAATTATGTAGCAAATAATATGATCTAATTTGTTGTAATCGCGGTTACGTATTTCTTCGTTAAATCTATCGATGTATTGGGCTATTAGCGCGAGACTTACTGATTCCTCGAGGAATGGTTTGATTCTTATAAATTAATGTTTTAAATGTGCCAATTATTGTTTCAATTGTTATAAATTAATAGTTTAGTCGTTGTTAATTATTTGCTTAAATGTTATAAATTAATAGCTTAAGTGTTATAAATTAATAGTTTGAATGTTAGGAATTAATGGTATAAATGTAAAAATTAATAGCTTAAATGTTATGAATTTGTGACTTATTGTTGTAAATTCATGACGTAAATATTGTAAATTAATGGCTTAAATGTTATAAATTAATAGTGCAGTCCAGTGTAGATCATCCAAAATGATCTTAGGGGCTTTTGGTGGTCCAAACTGGACTGTTGCGTAGTTCTTGGCTTGGTATCGTTTTCCAAAGATTAATCGACTGATTAATTTTTGGAAAACGATGCCAATTACCAGGTCTCACCACGAGGAGGTGACTACGCACTAGACCCGCCCATGGGTTATTTAACACTACACATCGATCTCGACATTCAACCTATTGGCAGAATGTCCAGTTTTGACACTACTTGACCATGGGCCTGCGTAAAGAAATAGTTGTTTCGTAGTCTAACTGCGAAACACATATCTCCAACGCAGCGCTAACATGAATCTTTACAAACGTAGAACAAGGCATACGTAACGCATCAGGATCGAAAATTCCATTGAACGTTTCTACACTGCCATTGGTTCTATCTCGACAACGCCATGTGTGTTATACTCCACATTTGCTGCCAAAGACAGCGCACATCAACCGGCTTGCGCAATGTCAACTCTGTACTTGGGATACATATGTATTTGGGTGTTTGCGATATTTAGGCTTCAGTATGCAATTAATCGTATCTCCTCTGATATTGGTGGTATGTCGTAAATTCGATGCGCGCTGTACTCCTCATTCGCTGCAAAATACAGCGCCAATCAGCCGGTTTTTGCAATGTCAACTCTGGACCCTGCCAAAACATTTGTAATTGCAGTTTTGCATATTTAGTCTTCAGTATTCAATTAAACGTATCTCCGCTGATATTGGTGGCATGTCAACAATTCGATGCGCATTATACTCCTCATTTGCTGCCCAATACAGCGGACCTGCTCCTGTTTACATTATGTCAACTCGGGTCGAGGCAAGTAAAATGTTATTCCAGTTCTGCATATTCAGGATTCAATATTCTATTGAAAGTATCTCAGTTTCTGTTCCAGATATCTCGACAATTCGATGCGCGTTATACTCCACATTTGCTGCCAAGTACAGCGCACCCACACCAGTTTACATTATTGTTGAAGTGGTCACCACTTATAAGAAAACTCTACATCTGGTCTTTTTAGTTTCTCAAGCACTGAAGCCATCGACAGCGCGTAGACAAAAGACTGTGACGAAGTCAGACCATAAACAGTAGACAGGCCACGTTGGCTTCGGGGTTTTCAGTTATTGGGTAACACAACTAGCGTGCGGATCTGGACCAGCTCAAATTGTATTCTTACTTATAATTACACTTATATTTAAATATATTTTCTGCCTTACACTTTATCCACGAGTTTTCTCTGATTACACATCGAATAACCTCAACATTTACGCTTAGGATTCTCAAAATATATCCACTTTTCGTCGCCAGTCACAATTCGGTGGTGAAATGACTTTCTTTTGTATCTGGCGAGCAGCATTTCGCAAGTAGCTTTTCGGTTTTCTTTCATTCAATTTATGTGGAACCCAGCTTCCTACCTTCTGGATCTTTCGCATGGCTTTCAAACGTATGGAGACGGCTTCTCGTGTCACGTTTAGTTGATCAGCGAGTTGTTGTTGCGTTTGAGCGTCATCCTCATCCAACAATGCTTGCAATTCTTATATTCTCAAAATTATTTCTCAATAATTGCAGTTTTGCATATTTTGACTTCAGTATTCGATTAACCGTATCTCCGCTGCTGTTGGTGGTATGTCGACAATTCGATTCGCGCTAGATTCCACATTTGCACCTGCTCCTGTTTACATTATGTCATCCGGGTTCGAGGGCAAATCCAATGCTATTGCAGTACTGCATATTCATGCTTCACTATTCAATTGAGCGTTACTTCATTTCCATTAGAGATATGTCGACAATTCGGAGCGCGTTGTACTCCACATTTGCTGAAAAATACAGCGTATAGAAACCGGTTTGCGCAATGTTAACTCTGTGTCCTGTCAAATCCAATGTAATTGCAGTTTAGCATGTGTAGGCTTAAGTATTTAATTAAACGTATCTCCGCTGCTATTCGTGATATGTCGATAATTCGATGCGCGTTTTACTCAACATTTGCTGCTAAATACAGCGCATATCAAACGGTTTGCGCAGTACCAAATCTGCGTCCTGTCAAATCCAGCGAAATTGTCGTTTTGGAGATTCTGCCGGAAATATTCAATTGAACGTATCTCCGTTTCCATTGGAGGTGTGTCGACAATTCGAAGCGCGGTATACCCCACAATTGCTACCAAATACAGCGCACGTACCCCTATTTACATTATGTCAATTCGGGTCGAGGTCACATCCATTGTTATTGCAGTACTGCATACTCAGGCTTCAAAATCCATTTGGACGTATTTCCGATGCTTTTGGTGATATGTCGACAATTCGAAGCGCGTTACACTCCTCATTCGCTGTCGAATACAGCGCACATCGTTCACTTTGCACAATGTCAACTCTGGGCCCTGTCAAGGACAGCGATATTACCCTTTTGGAGATTCTGCCTGAAATATTCAATTGAATGTATCTCAGAATCTATTCCAGATATCTCGACAATTCGATGGGCGTTATACATCACATTTGCTACCAAATACAGTGCCCCTCAGTCGGTTTGTGCTATGTCAACTCTGTGTCCTGTCAAATCCAGCGCATTTCCAATTTTGCAGATTCTAACTTAAATATTAAATTGAACGTATCTCCGGTTATATTGGAGATATGTCGACAATTCGATGCGCGTTAAACCCCACATTTTCTGCCCAATACAGCGCACGTGCTCCTGTTTACATTACGTCAACTGGGGTCGAGGACAAATCCAATGTTATTGCAGTACTGCATATTCAGGATCCAATATTCCATTGAACGTTTCTACACTGCTAATGGTGATATCTCCATAATTCGAAGCGCGTTAGACTCCACATTTGCTGCCAAATACGGCGCCCGTAGGCCTGTCTCTGCTATGCCATCTCTGTGCCCTGCCAAATCCAGCGCAATTGGAATTTTACAGACTTTACCTTATATATTCAATTGAACGCACATGCGTTTCTATTGGAGACATGTCGACAGATCCATGCGCGTTATGCTCCACAGTTGCTGCCAAATACAGCGCACCTGCACCTGTTTACATTATGTCAACTCGGGTCGGGGTCAAATCCAATGATAATTCAGTACTGCATATTCAGGATCCAATATTCCATTGAACGTTTCTAAACTGCTATTGGTGATATCTCGACAATTCGATGCACGTTATGCTCCTTACTCGCTGCCAAAGACAGCGCGCATCAGTCGGTTTTTGCTATGTCAACCCTGGTCCCTCCCAAATCCTTTGCAGTTGCAGTTTTACATATTTAGGCTTCAGTATTCAATTCAACTGTTAGGAAGATGATACATTTACACTATACATGAGAGTGTGTGTGTAAGGGTCAGAGGGCGTCCAGGTCTGAGTTGAGACAACACAGTCGTCGTTAAGAAGCATCTGGAAGAGTCGGTTGGCGACAAGCGTGCGTGCAAGACGTTCTTCAGAGTGTAATATAGATGTATAGCTGTTGTGTGTGAAGTAAAGTCAGTTATTTGTATTTCCAAATCCTCTGATTTCCTTAACAAAAATAAAATAAAAAAAAAGAATAAAAGAACAAAAATAAAACAAAACAAAATAGAAAAAAAGTTAAATTTAAGATATCTTTTAAACTAATCATTTTTCAAATCAAGTACTTGTATACCCATCTATAGAGAATTAAAAACTGCATCGAATCGCGTCTAAAAAATGCATCGTACTATTTAAATCTGAAAATCTTGGAATTGAACTAATCCGCGAGCTTTTGATGTTTTTATTTTTGGCAATAAAATTAAAAATACAAAATGAAATAAATAAAGTGCAGAAATCGAACAATACCCTATTGTGTAATTACAGCTTAACATGTACAGCCTTTCCCTGTATCTTATTATTACATTCAATTGCATAATGATACCTAATTAAGAGAATTAGTTTCTTCCCTGTAGTGAATTTTCTAATAAAAATTATTTAAAAAAAAATTGTTTAATCCGTATATTTTATTTTTTACTTTTTTAGTCTTTATAGTTGTCGTCACAGTTGCCACATAAAAAAGTATTTTTTCAAATTTCACCTCTTATAAACCAACAATTATTTCCAATAGAAAATTGTCAAGTTTTTGAATTGTGCAAGCGTTTCAAATTTCTGCTTTTTACAGCTGTACGATAAATGAACGTTATTTAAGCTAAATGAAAACCGTCAAAAATATGACAACGTATTGCTATCTTTATCGACCGTGATAAATTTTAATGCACCGCGTTTTCTTTACAGACAATGAAAAATGTTTCTCTATTATTGGTGATTAACAGAAAGAACAATTTTTCTCTGAGAAGCTATTGTAATTGCGCTAATTTATGTGATTTTATAAATATTCAATGGACGCCGAGTGGCAATTCAATCTTCATTCGTGTGTCGATAATTCTTGCTAAAAATGGTTATGAGATGAAGTAATATCTCTTCGTGGATTACTCACGGAAAATTAATGATTGATGATAATTACACGACTGTATCTACCGTACGAGTAAAATCTAGCGATATTCTGTCGTTTCCCAATGATGCAAATGTACATCAATGTAATATAAATGATAAATATTTTCTCGAAATATCGGGACAAAAATATAGGACAGAAAAGACAACCTCATGGAACTAGCGAGAATGTGAGACAATTGAGAGATAGAGGTAAGATCAAACGAACCGCCTTTTATGGTAGCCCAGTAACGTACGTAGCGGAAAAATTACCGGTGGATTTTAACTCTTACGTCGGGCGACCCTCTAGCTAGACCAGGCCGCGTGCCAGACGAATCCAGATGTCCGCTCACCCGTACTGCGTACCCTCAATAGTCTTAAGGACCCGTCATAAATCCCACGAATTTGCTAGCTAAGGTCCTTCAGACCGAACCAATGTCCTTTTTTTTATCGCTTCTTAACGACTATTGTCTACTACGGCTTGACACGGGAAAGTTGATTTTTCTCACGTATGAGGCCTCCCACTTGCGACTTTATCTCGAGGGCGGTTAGCATCCTTCCTCACCCACCACCATAGCAAATAACCAATTAACAACGAAGCCTATTTCCCTCACTCTCTTAGCCAAAATCGTCACCGACAAATCCGATGGTCCCGTGCGCTAGACACATCCATCCTTAGCTATCCTCCGCCACAGCATCATCACCGAACTTCACTGATCTTCCATCTTTCATGCAGTCAACACCCTTTGACCGGGTTTACACCCGTAGATCAGGCACTTACTTATCTTATACATACGCACCAGCGCAACTATCTTCTTTACAAAGTTGCTGGAATAAACTGCGATTTATAACTAATTATATCAGTGTCATATTCAATTAAACCACCTATATTATCCTAATCGAAATAGGGGATCGATTATTTCGTGGCGTCGATTATCTAATCGTAACGGCAATTTACGACTCCCGTTGGCGTGCTTCCTCGCGATCGCGTCTCTCCGCGAGTGATCGAACACGATCAGAAGTGCGGAATCAGTCGAGGCAAACAATTAGTGATTATAGAAGACGTTTCAGTTGTGGCAGTGCGGATCATTTAAATGCTAAGTGTCCGGGGAAAGAAAAAGGTGCTAAGTGCTTTAAATGCTTATTTTTGGCTGCAATACTCAGCATTAATCTAATTGCGTCAAACCGAGCAACGGGACTAAAGGTTTTCTTATAATCTATGCCTTCTTTCTGTGAACACCCATTTATTAAAAGTCGCGTTTTCTATCGTTCCGAGTTGTCCGAATTTATCATTACCTTCCTTAAGGTTGGTTGGTTAAAACCAACCTATTACTAACTACCTTCTGATCTTTTGGTTTTCCTACAAGAATCCACGTCTTATTTTCATGGTGCGATTTCATTTCATCATTCATAGCCGTTTTCCATAACTCGTTCTTTTCGGATCTCATCGCTTCGTTAAAATCCACCGCTACGTACGTTACTGGGCTACCATGAAAGTCGGTTCGTTTGATCTTACCTCTATCTCTCAATTGTCTCACATTCTCGCTAGTTCCATGAGGTTGTCTTTTCTGTCCTATATTTTTGTCCCCATATTTCGAGAAAATATTTATCATTTATATTACATTGATGTACATTTGCATCATTGGGAAACGACAGAATATCGCTAGATTTTACTCGTACAGTAGGTACAGTCGTGTAATTATCATTAATCATTAATTTTCCGTGAGTAATCCACGAAGAGATATTACTTCATCTCATAACCATTTTTAGCAAAAATTATCGACACACTAATGAAGATTGAATTGCCACTCGGCGTCCATTGAATATTTATAAAATCACATAAATTAGCGCAATTACAATAGCTTCTCAGAGAAAAATTGTTCTTTCTGTTAATCACCAATAATAGAGAAACATTTTTCATTGTCTGTAAAGAAAACGCGGTGCATTAAAATTTATCACGGTCGATAAAGATAGCAATACGTTGTCATATTTTTGACGGTTTTCATTTAGCTTAAATAACGTTCATTTATCGTACAGCTGTAAAAAGCAGAAATTTGAAACGCTTGCACAATTCAAAAACTTGACAATTTTCTATTGGAAATAATTGTTGGTTTATAAGAGGTGAAATTTGAAAAAATACTTTTTTATGTGGCAACTGTGACGACAACTATAAAGACTAAAAAAGTAAAAAATAAAATATACGGATTAAACAATTTTTTTTAAAATAATTTTTATTAGAAAATTCACTACAGGGAAGAAACTAATTCTCTTAATTAGGTATCATTATGCAATTGAATGTAATAATAAGATACAGGGAAAGGCTGTACATGTTAAGCTGTAATTACACAATAGGGTATTGTTCGATTTCTGCACTTTATTTATTTCATTTTGTATTTTTAATTTTATTGCCAAAAATAAAAACATCAAAAGCTCGCGGATTAGTTCAATTCCAAGATTTTCAGATTTAAATAGTACGATGCATTTTTAAACGCGATTCGATGCAGTTTTTTTTTATCTACAGAAGAGTATACAAGTACTTGATTTGAAAAATGATTACTGCAAAGTATATCTTAAATTTAACTTATTTTTTATTCTATTTTGCTTTATTTTTGTTTTTTATTCTTTTTTTTATTTTATTTTCCTTTCTTTATTCTTTTTTTTTTATTTTGCACTTTACAATTTGTCCAGCTGAACATTGAATTTAATATTGTATGTCTTGTGTGAATGGGAAGGAAGGATAAGAGAGAGTTAACAAGTTTTTAATCTTTCAGTAGTTTTTATTCACTAAGAGTCCTGACTAAGAATATACAATGCAGTACAAATATATACAGAAATACACAAATATCCACATAAAACTGTACATACAATCATACATACAAAACCATACATAAAAAACCATACATACAAAACCATTCATACAAAACCATACATACAAAACTATACATACAAAACTATTCATACAAAACTATACATACATTGATTATTATACATAGGAAAAATAGAGTGACAAGAGTATCGATTATTGGGGATCGAGGTATCCCAACTCCAGCCAGTATGCTGCCATATCTCTTGCGGTTTCTCCCGGCTCTCGGTCCAGCAGCAACCTTGCAGTTATTGCTTCTCCCGGAGAAGGATCGATGTTGACTAGGCTCCCTGTCCGTCGCAACATGGTGAATTGGGCCACTCGATGTCTCTTCGCTTGGATCGGTTGTTCTCGTACACCTGGCAGGACGATTTTTCTAGCCCACGGTGCCATTTTTGCCAAATTCCGTGGCAGCAGCCGTATTGAACTGAGACATTGCTCGCTTTCTAACCCCCAATCGATTAGAAACACGATGTAGCCAGTCATGGTCCGTTGTAAAAGGATGGCTCTTTCCCAAGCGCTAGCTTCCTTAAAATCTACTAGCACGGCGACTAGCATGCCTGCTCTTAAACTTTTCGCCTTCGGCAAGTACTCCATGGGATGTTCCATCATCTCCAAATTGAGTGTTTTGGTTATCTTCGGACATCCAACCAAACGAACCCACATGGTGGTAAGTGATTCGACTCGAACTACCCGGACAGGAACTCCTTCTCGGAACCGATCGTTTGTGCGTTGTAAAATCTCCATGTTTTACAAATCTTCGAAAAAATTTCGAATTTTAATGTTCGACTATACTGAGCTGCCTAGTTGACGTGTCTAGCACGGATGATGCTCTGGCTCCGCCGGGAATCGGACCCCCTTTATATACCTGCAGCGCCGACCCTGAAGACTTACTCGGTCACCGCTTGAACTAAACGCACTTTTTCGTTTGTCTTGTTTCACACTTTTCTTGTCCTCGCAATATTTTATAACAATGTTGACAGTATATACAGGCAGAATATATAGTATATTTTTGATACACAAGTGTCAGATATCAATTATTGTTTTCCGTTAAAATAAATATACCATAATTAGATGCTCTTTTTAACATTCCGATCCGCATTCTTACAATATTTTAGAATTTTTAACCTGAAAATGTCGCTGGAAAATAGAAAACGAACAATTTGAAAAGCACTAGCATCTTGAATGTGAAAATTATGACGTGGGTGTATGCGCTTTGCCCTGCCTTAAAATATATAACACTCAATTGTATTATTCATTATTAAGGTAAATTATTAAAGTTCAAGTGTATGCATCATACCCTTAAGAAACGGTAAACCGATTCTTTGCAAGTTTTCTTCAAAGAGATACGCGATACGACTTGTTTAATTGAAGGGTTTCTTTTCTTCTTTCGTTTCTCCTCCTTTTTTTCTATTTGCTCCTTTGTTTCTCTTTGGTCGTCACTAGTTTTCGTTTTAGTGGCGAAGAGAAATAGTTGGAACGAATTTGATTTGCGGAGTTTAAACTCGGCTCTTCGCTGATATTCGATTCGTAGTTTGGTGATTGACAATTATTGGAGTGGTGAACAACGCGTTGTATTTCATGTATTTTATGGAAGACTGCTTTTTAAATTCAATATATACGAAATTCCCATAACCTCTCGTATCGAATAGATGGAATTTTATATATAGTTCAATTTTCTTACTTGTATAAATACGAAAGTTTTTATTTTGGTACTTTATCTTCTCTGGATTATGAATTAGTCCGAAACTCTTTCCGACAACTTCCTCTCGCGAAATAAAAAATCCTTGCTATAGAAAATCGTAGAAAATAAATTTTCTATATTAATCCTCCTTCGTTATCAATTAAAATTTCGTTATTGATTAAAAATTATTATTTTATTAAATTCCTTAAAAAATCGGTGTTACTTCGGGCGTCCCTCTACCTAGACCAAGCCATACACCGCGGGCCAGACGGAAACCAAATGTCCACTCGTCCTTACTGCGTACCCTCAATAGTCTTAAGGACCCGTCATCAATCCCAGCAATCTGCTAGCTAAGGTCCTTCAGACCGAACCAATGTCCTTTTTTTTATCACTTTTTAACGACTATTGTCTACTACAGCTTAACAAGGGAAAGTTAGCTTTTCTCACGTACGATGCTTCCTACTAGTAACTTTCTATTGAGGGCGGCTAAGACCTTCCTAATCCATCAATCTTCGTTTATCCAATCAGAAGCAATGTATACTGCCCTCACTTTCCTGACCAAAATATCATAAACAAATCCGATGGTCCCGTGCGCTAGACACACCCACCGCTAGCTTTCCTCCGACACAGCATCGTAACCCAACGTCACTCCTCCTACACCGCTAGAAAAGTCAACTACTTCTCCTGCGACATCATGAGGGTCAAGTCAACTTACTTCTTTTACGTACTACAACTTCGAAGTCTAACGTCTAAATCTAACGTCTATTAAGTATCCTCTAATGCTACGTCCACTAGCATACCAAATTCAACTATAAAAGTCTTGCTCCATTGTGCATATCTATCTTATCTTCGTGCGACAAGTTGTTATCTATGATTTATACCTACTCAACAGTGTAACTTAAGTGTTGGAAATATATATTTCATACCTCTGTGAATCACAGTGTTATACTAACTGAATCACCCCTACTATTTTAACCGAAATCATAGTTCGTAGTATCCATTGCTTCTTTTACTGTTTTATTTAACAGTAGTTCTCGAGAAACAAAGCCTCAAACGAAAAATTTTTATTCTATTTTTTCGACTTTTCTTTGGCGTAGAATGGGCCCCTTTCCGCTTGAACCACCAGTTACCAACCACCCTGTATATAGATATATCTTATACTATTCTTATTGCATAAACATTTTTCTCCAGGTTACGTTCCTTCGTCTCGCGCAATTTACCACCAACGTTGATAAATCGTTACGGATACACGTCGTTCAACGTCTGTGTAAATAAGAAAATTGATCAAATATATGTATGTCGGGTTTAGATTAGAATCAGAGTTAGGGGCGTGAAACGAATCTCCATTTGAATTATACATTGTCGTTATGCAATAGAGAAGACATTGACTAGTGCATATGCGACTATCATAGAATTGGACAAGCAACCGTGGTAATTAGATACTCGAGAAACTAATGACAATGATCCTAGGTTCAACAACGAATCCGCGGTCAACGGAATGATAGACGTACGTGCTCACAAAATTTAAGTCGGACTCTTTGTTAATAAAACGCGTAATATTCACTGGTCGTAAGGCGTTACTCTTTTTGTCGATGAGATCGGAAGAAAGAATGAATTTCCGTTCCTGTGATGCCACAGAGGAAAACTATGGTGGGGTGTGTCCAAGGACAAGAGATCATTGAATTCATCGAGAATAGCCTTCGTTCAGAAAGTAAGGGAAATTGACGTTGCTGCTAATTGGTCAATCTCCATATCGGTGGTTAGAAAAAGATGCTAGCCGCCCTCGAGGGAAAGTTGCTAGTGGGAGACGCCGTTCGTTCAAAGAATAGGTCTCCCCTATCTTCCCGTAGTTGGGATAAAGACTGTCTGTCTGAAGGACTATAGTTAACCAAATCTTATGATTTATAACGGGCCCTCAAGCTAGCTGAACATGTACTGCGGAGATGCATCGACATTTGGCAATCATCTTACTCGAAGAATAGGGTCTGCAAATGGCGAGCCACGGGACAGAGACCGTTGGAATGTTTACTGTCGCGTGCCGCCCCGAATATTTCTTTTAAGGAGAGCTATAGAATTACTCTATACCTTTGCTAGACAAAGCGTTCATCCATTGAGCGCGGCTACGTTGGCGACTGACTGTCGTCTCGAGCCCAAACTCACTATCACTGTTAAGGTAAAGAGAGGATTCGGAAATACAAATAGTTTTCTTTATTTCGCACACAACAGCTATACAGTATGTTACACTCTGAAGATCTCGATAGCCCTTTTGCACACACGCCTGTTGTCAACCGACTCTCCCAAATACTTCTAACAGCTTCTAACGGTCCTTTGTCTCAACTCAGACCAGGACGCCCTCTAACGCTTACACGCACATTCACATGTGCAGTGTAAATGTATCATCTCCCTAATACGCCTCCTTACATTTATACCGTACACTTAATTGCATTTACGTGCTTGTCGAATTAATTAACAGAAAACTTAACACATATTGCTTTATTTACATTTCTCTTATTTTACATTCATTCATGACCTAAACCTTTCGAATTTCTCCTTACACAATGCCTTCGAGAAAATATCCGCAGTAGTTTCGTCTGTACTTACTTTAATTATATTTATCTTATTTTCCTTTAACCATTAGTGAACGTAGTGGTAATGGACTTTAATGTGTTTAGAATTTTTTGTGAAATTTTCGTACTTTGCTATACTTATCGCTCCTGAGTTATCCTCATAAATTTTTACAGGGTTATCGTCTGGATTTACATTGTAATCCTTCATAATTTCTCTACTAGACATTAATTCAGTCACGGCTTCCGATAGGGCTATATACTCTGCATATGTGGAGGCTTTTGTCACACACCTTTGTTTTTTAGACTTCCAACTGATTACATTTCCATACAATCTAGTTACATATCCAGAAGTAGATTTCCTATCTATATGATCTCCTACCCAATCAGCGTCCACATAACAATCTATCGCTTCACATTTTTCATTCCTTTTATAACGTAGCCTTAAATCTCTAGTCCGGTACAAATATTTCAATATTCACAAGGCATATTTAAAATGTGTTTCGTTACAACAATCTTGAAATCTACTTAGATAACTTACACTATAACTTATATCGGGTCTAGTATTTGTACTAATATACAGCAATGCACCAATTAAGTCCTTGTATCCAGTATCCTCTCTATTTATCTCGGACTTTTCAATTTTTAAGTTTGTCTCCGTAGGTGTACAGTACAATTTGCTGTCTTGTAATTTATATTTCTTTGCTAACGATTCAATGTATTTTGTTTGGCTTAGTGTCATTTCATTTTTGATATAATCATACTCTATATTTATTCCAAGATATTCTTTTACTTCACCTAAATCTTTCATATCAAATTTATCAGTTAATAACTTCTTTATCTTTTGTATCTCCCTTTTGTTTTTACTACAAATTATGAAATCATCTACATATATTAGCAAATAAACAACATTTTCTCCCTCTCCATGAATATATAGGCACAATTCTATATTATACTTCTTAAAACCTAATCTCGTCACATACCTATCAAAACACTCACACCAATCCCTCGGACTTTCTTTTAACCCATAAATCGCTCTCGATAATTTAAAGCTCTATTCATTCATTCTGATATCATATTCTTTGCAACATCGCTCTCTTTTCTCTTTTATTTGCAATGTCCTATTTTTTTATCTCTTTCCTTTCCTCGCTTCGTTCTACTTTTGTTATATTTTTCGCCCTTCTTCCTCCCAGATACTTCACCTTTCCTGTTTCTATCTTCGTCATTACCCTTCTCCGATTTGCTATTCCTTTTCCTCTTCTTATAATTTTCTTCATTCTTACCATCTTCACCATTTTCACAACAAATCGTCTCCTCGAATATACAAGGGATATCTACTTTACAATAATTTGTGTGAATCACACTGCTGTTTTCTTTTTCTGATCTTTCTTGTTCCTCTTCGCTTTCTGATGGCTTAAGTGGTTTTGGAAGCTTTTTCACAATATATGCTGGTGGCACGTAATCATCACCTCCATCTGAATATTGTTGTTCTTCTTCATCTTCGTCAGAATCCAATTCAAGTTTGGTTTTATACGTCTGGTTGTAATCCATCTGGTCCCATTCTTTCGCTTGCTTCAGTATGTTGTTTTATATGTGTGACATAATCTGCCATATCTCTCTCTCACGTACCCTATCTCTTTCTTTTTCTCTTTCTCTTCCTCTTTCCCTGTCACGGTCTCTATCTCCTTCACGTTCCCTATCTCTTTCTCTTTCTTTTTTACTCATATCACTACATTCGGCACTGTTTACTAAGTGCTCCTTCCCTTTCAATATACTTTTCATTTTATATGTTCCGTCGTCTTTGACCGCTACAGCTGTAAGTTTATTGTGTACATCTATTATTTTCGCAATATTTCCATTTGAAATAACCATATTATTATTATCCGTTAACTTGCCTAAACTAATTAAGTTTGCTGACATTTCCTTCACATAAAAAACTTTACTCATATTTATTTTAGTTCGCTTTCCAGATGCTTCGAAATAGCTTCTAACATTTCCTACTTTTGTTGCCTTTATCGATCTATTATCGCCCAAATATATATTTACCGGTTCTTTAAGGTCGATAGATTTATCAAAGTAATTTGCATTATTAATTATGTGATCGGTACAACCGCTATCTAATAGCCACATTTTCTTTTTTTTTTATTAACGTGGAGGAAATCCGCACGGACACCAGGTCGCTTCTGAGGAAAAGCGACGTGGTAGTGCCGGACTCCAACCGACTAAAACCTCCACGATGACCGTCCCGGCTGCGATCGAAATGGGCCCGGGAACCGGTGTAAGCGATATACCGGGCGCTGAGCTGCGAGCGCCTAAGCTTGCACCCCACCGGGGGACGCGGCAGACCTAGTCCGTCTCACCGAAGCGCGTCCACGGTCTCTGCCGAGCCCTCGCCGGTCAGTCCTCTCAGGGTGAGAGTACCGCACCCTCACCCTCTCCACGGCCTCTTTTCGAAGCATGACTTGCTCACAGATGGAGGTCACGGCCCTCCTCCTTCTCTCGCTTACCAACAATGCCTCGAGAATCGTCGGCAGTGAGAGATCCCAACCGATTTCCACGATGAGGTCGTGGCGCGGCCGCGCCCACGCCGGACTGTATTCCAGCTTGTGCTCAGCCGAATCCACGCTCGCATCGCAGTGGTGGCAGCGCGTGGTCGCCTCCTTCCCGATTCGGTGCAGATACTCACCGAAGCAACCGTGTCCGGTGAGCACCCGCGTCACCCTGCAGGTTAGCGGAGGCCCGCCGCCGTCCAACCAAACGTCCCAGTTTGGAAGGACGGCCCCGAGGACCCTTATCCCCGGTGCACCCGCTCTCGTGTCGAGGCTGGCGCGCCATCTGTCGAGCAAAGCTCGCCGAGCCCGAACCCTGACGTCGGGGCCCACGTGGGTACTCGCGCCGAGCAGTCCCTGATGCGATGTCCTTCCGCCCCGCACCGGTGGCAGCGCTCCGACCGGTCGGCCGTCGATGTGCAGTCCCGGCGCACGTGACCCGACTCCATGCACCTGAAGCATTGGAGTCGGCGCGCAGGAAGAGGGGAAACCCTCGCCGCAGACCAGCCTATGTTGATCCTACCTCCTGGTCCGGCATCTCTTCCTCTGCTGATTCTCCTGGCCGCTGTCAACGGGCAGCGTAGCCGTACCGACCCGAGGCCCCGAGAAGCGGAACGTATAACTCCCACGTTGACACCGTTGGCGTGGCAGCCCCTGGCCTCAGCAACGGCGGCTGCCACATCCTCCGAGGTGACCGAGTCTTCCAGTCCGGTCACTCTTATTTCGGCCGTCCTTCGCGGGACGGTTACCTTGGCGGGCAAATCCTTCAGCGTGGCCGCCATCCGCTCGGCCAGTCGCGATGCTTTGCATCCAGCGTCCTGGCCTGGGATTTCGAACAGCAGCGCCCCCGTGATCGCACTCCTCGGTCTTAACTCCGCGATTTCGAGTTTGGAGTGCATGACTTCTCTCTTCACCACTGACATCGCATCCCTGTACGTGAAGAACGAGCCGTCCCTCACGGTGAGCGATACCGCTGCACACCGTGGGGGTCGGGTAAGGCCGGGAACTTTCTCGCTGTGCGCGTCCCGCCCGCTAGCGTTGCGTTTCTTTCCTGCCTCGATAGCTCCGAGTCCATTGCCGCTGCCTGCTGCTCGTATGGATTCCCTTCCCGTGCGGGGGCGCACCGGAGGCCGTGCGGCCGCCTCCGCGAAAGTCCTTGCCCTCGTTCCGCCGCTTCCGGTCGCCGTCCAGGGCGAAAATGCCCCTATTCGCAATGTCGACGACGGAAGAAATGACGATACCCGTCCCGTGGTTCCTGCGTCCTCGGTCGGCGCATGGACGGTTGGAAGAGGTTGTACCGTGGGCTTCCTGTTCTTTCGCCTCGCTCTTCCGCTTCTTCCTCCTACCACAGTGGTGAATCCTGTCTCGTCGACCGCGAGGTGTCACTCGCCGACCGCAATCGTGCTTGTACGATTCCTGCGGCGCTTCCTGCATCCGTAGACGCGGGAATTGCGCCCCCCCCCTGGCATTATTTTTTGCCGACATTTCGTCCACATGCCGATTGATCTTCAGGCCGCTTTCAGAGTGCACTCCTGGGTTGACACTTTTTGACACTTTTTGACACATTTTGACACTTTTGCCGTTAATTTTCATGATCGGTGGTCTCTCCGCGTCCAATTTGCCCTTGACTAGGAGCATCTCCGTCTTTTTCGCCGATAGCGAGAGCTTCTTCTTGACGCACCACGTGGATACGCGGGTAACTACTTCTTGTCCACTCTTCTGTAGTTCTGTCCTTGCATGTCCTGCGACTAGTATCACAATATCATTCGTATACGCGATAGGTTCACATTCTATCGCGCTTGTCGTTCAGTTATCAGTCAGCAGGTCATCGAATACTAGATTCCAGAAACATGGACCCAGTACCGATCCCTGCGGGCATCCTTTCGTAACGGGCTTGCTGACTATTTCATTTTTCCCAGTGATTTGTACTGTTATATTCGAGAAGTAGCTCCTCGTCAGCCGATAGAGGTTGTTGGGGCAGCCTCTTCTCTTTAGCTCGTACATTACGTTTGGCCACTAGACGTTATCGAAGGCTCCTGAAATGTCAAGTGCTATGGCAAGGACGTACTTCTTATCACTCATATGTTCGACCTTCTCTCTGAATTTGATTATCGCATCCACCGTTGATCGCCCAGGGTGAAAGCCGTATTGACGATCCGAAGACATCTTATGGAAGATGGTCGCCATCCTTGTATCCATCATCCTTTCCTGCAATTTGCCCACCATAGATAGTAGGCAAATCGGTCTGTAGGACTTAGGACTGCTTCTATCCCGATCTGGTCCTTTAGGAATGGTAATGACGTTCCCCACTTTCCATATTCTCGGGAAGACTCCCCAAGTGAGGCTGCCATTCATGAGCCTGAGGAGTTCTTGGTGGATCCCCCTCCCCCAGGCACGTTGTATCATCTCCGCTTCGATCGAGACGGGGCCAGGACATTTGCCCTTTTTCAGTCGCTTCACGGCGCAGCCAAGTTCTTCGAATCGGAACTCCGGGGTGTCTTCTTCGGTTGGTGGGGTTGTCATACTCCTCCTGATCTCTGTCTGCTCCGGCGTGTCCGTTTCCTCTTGGTCATCGGGTAAGAGGGCGGACAGCATCGCCGCCGCGGTCGTTCGCCAGTTGGAGGTATCTCCTTGTGGCGTCCGCAGGGTCGACACTGCCACTTCTCCCCTAAGTTTACCCGTGACCGTTCTGTAGGTAATGCCCCAGGGTTCTTTATTACCCTCTTTTGTGACAAACTCTTGCCAGCTCTGGATCCTGGCTCTCGTGATCTTCCTTGTGTATTCTTTTCTAATTTCCCCGTAACGCAGCTTCTCTTCTTCCCTCGTTGCAGGGTCCTTAGCCCCCTGGTACCTTCTTCTTGCTCGGTAGGTGTCTTTCTTTGCTCGTGTGAGCTCGGGCGTCCACCATGGTAACGACCTGTAATGTCATTTCTTCTTGGGAATGGCCGCGTCGCAGGCTCTTATGAGGACAGCCTGCATTTGTTCTGCCATTCTTTCCACGTCTTCAGCTTGCTGGACGGTGGTTCCTCGGAGTGTCTCCCTCTCCTCTATGACGATTCTCTGGAACACCTCCCAGTCGGCTTTTCGTGTGTTATATCGTTTTTCCTGAAGCTGCGGTTCGGTACTTCTTATCCCGAGAACCAGGCACGTCCCCAGAACTCTGTGGTCGCTGGAGGTTCCGTCCTCTTGAACTCTCCATTTTAGCACGAGACGACAAGTGGCAACCGCTAGGGTTTGCTACGAAATCTTTAACACCCGCGCAACAAAAATATAGCGCCTACGACCGCGAACTGCTTGCCATTTACACCGCCATTAAACGCTTCCGACACGCTGTCGGAGGCAGAAAATTCATAATATATTCGGACCATATACCCCTCGTCTATGCATTTCGCCAGAAACTCGAAAAATTTTCGCCTCGACAATTTCGCTACCTTGACTACATAGCTCAGTTCACAACAGATATCCGGTACGTTAAAGGTGTAGAAAATGATGTAGGTGTAGAAAATGTGAAAACGCGGTAGATCATCGAACGTTAGCAGTAGCGCAAGGTAACGACGATGAACTACGCCAAATTCTCAATTCCGATTCTCGCACGCTGCTGCTTGAGAAGATTCGATTCCCTGAAAAAGACACCGAAATATACTGCGACACATCGACCGGAACCTTGCGGCCGTTCGTACCGAAACCGTTACGACATAACGTGTTTCAGTCGTTACACGGACTTTCCCATCCGGGAATACGCGCCACACAAAAACCGGTGAGGACGCGTTTTGTCTGGCCTTCTATAAACAAAGATTGCCGTACGTGGGCGCGGCAATGCATACCGTGCCAACGTAATAAAGTTACCAGGCATGTATCATCACCAGTTGGATCGTTCAGTACTTTAGCAGGCCGATTCGAGCATATACGATATTATCGTAATGCAGTATTCGCAGGGCTTTCGATACTGTGTAACGTGTATTGATCGTTTTTCGCGCTGGCCAGAAGCCGTTCCCATTGCCGACGTGGGAGCGCCAACCGTTGCTGCAGCCCTCTTATCGACTTGGATTTCTCGTTTCGGCGTCCCTTTGAAAATAACAACCGACCAAGGGCGCCAATTAGAATCGCGTCTGTTCGAAGAGTTGTGCCGGTTGCTCGGCGTCACGCACCTACGTACATCGGCCTATCATCCTGCGTCTAATTGGATAGTAAAACGCCTACATAGACAGCTTAAAGCGGCGATCATGTGCCACGACACGAGCAACTGAATCGAAATTCTGCCAATCGTGCTATTAGGCATTAGAACCGCGATAAAGGAGGACCTAAACGCAACGGCAGCCGAAATGATATACGGCACCGGCATTCGTTTGCTGGCGGATTTCTTTCTGCCAACTAAGCAGAGGGCCACCTCGGAATACGCTACCCTACTCAAGAAACAGACGGAGAAAGTCCGACCTCAGCCCGTTACTCAACACGGCGGAATGAAAATATTTATTTTCCGCGAGTTGGTGCCTTCCCCCTATGTATTCTTACGACACGACGCAATTAGAGGCCATTTACAGCCGCCTTACGATGGGCCCTATCGAGTAACGCGAAGAGGCGAGAAAACATATACTATTAGTGTCAACAATCGCGATGTAACTGTTTCCGTCGACCGGCTAAAGCCAGATTTTGTAGTACCAGAGGATCTCGAAACAAAAACCGCCGAAACTGGTGACATGCTTATTCCAGTGGAACAGACGAACGCCCGCAACGAAAGTGGCGTAAATTGTAATAACGAAAGCAAGGAAGGAAACACTAGTAATAGGAACGTTACGCGGCCTGGGTGAAGAGTCCGTTTTCCCGATTGGCTACAGGCAGGTTTCGGCTAGACATCGTAAATAATCAGACACGGGTTATATCACAAAAAGAAGAACACGGGGACTTTCAAGGGAAATGCAATAAAAACGTTATCACTGGTAGGGGGGTGATGTAGCCGCACATCAGTTACAATTCGATTCAAATCATATTGTTGTTTTGCTTCGGAGTACGAAATTCGTTAGGTTACGTATAATGTAAGAATAAGAAAACTCCGAGCAAAACAACGTCGCCGTTATATGTAACAAGAAAGCAAAACAAATTTGAATATTCCGACTTCTCCCTAGCTACTATAAATAAACGGACGCGATCGCAAACGGATGATAATAAACAACGACCACACGAAGTTACGCACACCGTTTCGGGACTTGTACATTGTACCGACGATTTAAAAAATAATAACGATTTTATCTACTAGTAATCTCGTCATTCAACCTCCTACAGAATAATAAGATTAACGAATAATAAGTTTAACGAATAATAAGATTAACGAATAATAAGTCTCACGTATAATAAGTTTAACGAATAAAATGATTTACGAAGAATCCACGGTCAACGGGATAACTCTTTACTATGCGTAGAATAATTTTAGGCACAAAATACAATTGCTGAGACGCTCGGTATAAATTGTTCGAGGTGTCACACTCCAAGGCGATCACACGAATAATAATTTGATGGACATTTTTCTCGCTGCAGAGAAAACATTTTTCTCTGTTGAGAAGGTTCCAATCGCCATTGCTAGGCAGTCTCTGCCTAAAGTTTGATATATACTCGTTGGAAGCATCGAGAAAGTTCCAAACGCCGCTGCTAGGCAGTTTCTATCTGGAGTTTGATTGTTAATACAACGTGTGTCCCATTATATTGACGCCTCCAAGATACAATCCCATGTGGCCAGGCCCGTTCTTGAGGTCGTATGCCACCACAACCACATTTCTAGGGAGAATCATACAACCACTCCACACCTCCGTCAGGCAAAACGTTCATCCCGTGATCGTGGCTACGTTCGGCCACCACTTGTCATCTCGTGCCCAATTTCGCTATCACAAATCTCGAGCAATTACAATCAGGTTGAATGACAACAATTGTTTAATTACAGCTATGATAAAATCTAGGCTAATGCATCACAGGACTTCCCCAAAATTGCAAAGAAAGGGCTCCGAGTTTCCTCTCATCTCCGACATATATGTATTGAAGAAGTCAACAAATTATTTAAATGGTTAATTATATTTTGCCGTAATGATTTTGTTTAACGACTTCACATATTGTTTATAGAATAGATCAAATTAAAAGTATATAGAAATATAGCTAAAATTAAAAATACTAAAAATGACTAAAGATAAATAACACGGCCTGAACGTGAAATTAAAAATTCATAATGCATTTTAATAATTTTTTACAGTGTGATATCGTTTGATTATAACTATAGTTAGTCATAACTGATAGTGTAACTTGTTAATTAATTTTAGCACCACTAAATTGATGCATCTCATTATATACTGTACTTTCTAAAAGCAGAAAAAGTAGCGTATTTAATTCGGAACAATTCCAAATAAACAACAACTGATAATAACAACAAAAGGAAAAAAGAAAACACGTCTCCAAGGACAAAAAGAAAAAGAAAATGTTAACAATATTCTAAAAATTTCTTTCGAGTTTCAAAATTAAATGTTCTTCGCTTTCCATCGTCTCGTTAAACAAACACAGGTGAAACTACCGCTTAATTAGTGCCTCACTTCTGTTTGTTAAATCCACCCCTCGATCATCAGCTGTACAACATACTTAGGACGACCCACAGTAACCCTAAGTAACTGCGACAAAACTAATATTTTCGCTTTACTGCCGTGGCCTTTCATTACTACGAGACGTCAGGTCGATGAATTTCTTCGGGTTATTGTTCACTCAGGTAGAGCTTTTTGACATCCCTTCGAATAAAGTACATTTCAACTTGCTAGTCACTTCTCGTCATTACCTGTTCTCTCTAAAAATGTATATTCTTCGAGGAAATGTTTTTGGAAATAAATTATATGTCGGAGATGAAACGACATCGGAGCCTTCCCTTTAGAACCTCGAAAATCCCTTAACACCGTAATGTAGATTCTATCATAGGCGTAATTAAACAATTGTCGTCATTCGATCCGATTGTAGATGTTCGAGATTTGTGATAATGAGCTTGTGCTCGAGGCGCCAGCCAGTCGACGAACGTAGCCGCGGTCACGGGATGAACGTTTTGTCTAACGAAGGTATGGAGTACTAGTGTAGCTCTTCTTAAAAAGAAATAGTTGTAGCGGCACTCGGCAGAAAATATTTCAATGGTTTCTGTCGCGTGGCTCGCCACACGCAGACCCTATTCTCCGAGTAAGATGATTACCAGATGTCGATGCATCTCCACAGTACATGTGCAGCTAGCCTGACGTTTCGCTATAAATCTTAGGATTTAGTTAACTAAAGTCCTTCAAACTAACAAACAGTCTTTGTCCCAACTACGGGAAGATAGGGGAAATCTATTTTTCTCACGAACGACGCTTCCCGCCAGTTTGTTAAGATATATCCTTTATGAGATCTGCTGGGTGTTTCCTTTTTAGTCTTCTTTCTATGCTTGTGTTTATCGTTTCCGCTGCCAGCCAGTTCGGGTGCGTTGCTATTCCTTCTCTGTACCTTCTTGCGCATCTGCTAATCCCTTCCTTGACCGTTGGTATTCCAAGGTCTTTCCGTATGTCCTCGTTTCTAACGTACCATGGGGTGTTTACTATTGTTCTAAGAATTTTTGCTTGGATTGTCTCTATTTTGGTTATATGGCTCATTGCCGCTGTTCCCCATAGTGGTATTCCGTACGTCCAGATTGGTTTTATGATCGTATTGTAAATTTTTAATTTGTTTTCTATGCTTAGTTTGGAATTTCGACTTGTTAACCAGTGCATTTGTCTCCTTGCTGCCTGTATTTTGTATATTATTGATTTAATATGCTGTTTCCATGTGAATCGTGTATCTAGGTGGACTCCTAGGTATTTGACTTGCCTTGTTTGTGTTATGTACGTGCCGTTAAGTATAATGTTTGGTGGTATCTGTTTTCGCGGTGTGACTGTAATGTGGTTGCATTTGTCGGGGTTTGCTATAATTTGTTTATCTTGAAGCCACTTTTCTATTTTTGTGATATGTTCTTGTAGTGTTGTGACTGCTTTTATCGGGTTGGTGTGCCTGACTAGTACAGCTGTGTCATCCGCAAATGTCAGTATTTTGCTATTCTTAGTTGTTGGTATGTTGGCCGTGTATAGTGTGTATATAATTGGTCCTAAGACGCTTCCTTTCGGAACCCCTACCTTGATGTCTTTAACATCAGAGTATGTGTCTTTAATTTTTACTACGATGGTTCTGCTGCTTAGGTAAGATTTATTTAAATTTTATATCTGCTCCGGGAATTGTTTTCTGATTGATTGAAGTAGTCTTTCGTGGTTTATTTTGTCAAATGCTTTCTCGATGTCCATAAAGAGGGCTGTGCAGTATTGTTTGTTTTCTAATGCTAGTATTATTTCATTTGTGAGTCTGTGCATTTGCTCTATCGTGGAGAGTTTGTTTCTGAAAATGGTTATGAGATGAAGTAATATCTCTTCGTGGATTACTCACGGTAAATTAATGATTAATGATAATTACACGACTGTATCTACTGCACGAGTAAAATCTAGCGATATTCTGCCGTTTCCCAATGATGCAAATGTACATCAATGTAATATAAATGATAAATATTTTCTCGAAATATGAGGATAAAAATAAAGGAAAAAAAAAACAACATCATGGATTTCTGTAATAACCATAATGGCGCCAAAGTGATTATCTCGTTTAAATTCGTTTTATGACGAAAGGTTTGTTACATAGAAAAAGAGAGCGCTGTATTATTGTAGTATCGTGGACAAAAGGCCTAAAAGATATCGGGCAAAATATAAACAATGTCGCGAGAGCCGAGGCGTCGGTCCTTCAGTTGAATAGATTCGTAGAAAGGCCTACGTGACCCTGGCAACGAGTGTCTGCGCAACACGTGCGTGGTGGCCCTAAGAAAAGACAAAGGGATGCTAGAACAGTCAGTGTCGATGGAGAAGTCAGGGAGTGCGAGTTGCCTTGTCGAGGTAGTGTTGCTAGCGTCTTCGTGGGAACGTGGTGCACGTGAGAGAGAGAGAGAAAGAGAGAGAGAGGGAGAGAGCGTTGGATCCGTTATGACGAGAGTTGCGTGTTAACCATTGAGTTGTCTAGATTATAGCACGTTATTGTGATTAGTTTACGTTAAACAACCCCCGTTCTTCTGTTTAATCAACATCTGTATAATCCATTTATTGTAAATAAATCATCATCATCATTAATTATCGAGAATAATTATAATGTTATTTTCCCGATATTACATTCTACTTCTAATACTCGATATACTTTCGCGTATTGCGCGCAGTCTGTGCGTATTTACATCTTCTAACAATAACGATAATAATATCGAGCGAAGCCGACACTACAGGTAGTTCGTATTGTTCACGTTCGCGCTTCGTTCCGAACAATCTCTTCTCCGGGGAATTACAGCACGGAGAAATGCAACGTCGTGATTGGACGGTCAGCTTGAAGCATCACGGTCGCGGCGGTGGGGTATAGAGCGCGCTCGACCAGATAAAGAGTAGAGCATCTGCATGAGGAGG
Organism: Bombus flavifrons; assembly: GCF_040668555.2. Taxonomy (NCBI): domain Eukaryota; kingdom Metazoa; phylum Arthropoda; class Insecta; order Hymenoptera; family Apidae; genus Bombus; species Bombus flavifrons. The sequence goes on from NW_027185045.1 coordinate 38,476, forward strand.
ACAGAGCTGTCTCGGTACTGTGCTATTTTCATCGGCGCGCTACTGCTGGCTCAGATTCGATTCGACCGTCTTGACGTGAACATCCGAGTTGTCCGTGAGTTCGCAGGGACTCCCGGTTCTCTTATATCGTCGTCTACGACTATCCACCAAACATCCAGTTAATAAATCCAATAGTTATTCGCTTTGTCGCTGGTTGACCACGTTGGCCAACCTCTTACGCGTAAATCTTAAAATCTCAAGATCAGTTAAGTGTTTGTAAGCCATGTACATATACGTGTGTGTTTGTATATACATATTGTAATACATATCTCGCGAAGTTAGTGGAAGTTCTTCAAACGTATTGTATTCGCTGGAGTGAGAGAGAGAAAGGCGTGTTTTTACGACCTGTTCTTGCTACGGAATTATTGCGAGGTGAAATCGTGTACAGCACGTAGTGTGCATTACACAATGTGTATAAGATGTGACAACCGGTGTGTGTACCGGCACAAGACTGAGATACAGCTGCTCACCGTGAGCAGGCTTGTCGTGTCTTCAGATGACATTAAGGTACGTTTCTCTTGGTTACACTTTTTCTTCCGTTTTCCGATGCTAGAAATGTCATGTGGTCTGATATGTCCATCGGATTATGTATAGTCGATAAAGGAAGAGCGAGTGTTCGTATGAAAATAAGATCCTATGACTTTACAGTGGAAACGTATTTCGCTTTTTTTCTATTTATATTAGGAAAACGTAATACGCTAAAATCTGAAGGGCAATTCTGCCGAAAGTACATGCATCTGTCGTTTAGCTAAACGTATCGTTAAAACGTATTTTTCGTCGCTGCAAGTGAAGCGTAAAGGAAAAACACTATTTGATTAACCATTCGTTTCCTGGAACTTTTCAGTTCAAACAGAAGTTTCCCGAGAACTCGACTTTCCTTATTTATCAATTAATTAGTTAATAACTTCTCGAAATACGCCTCTTGTACTAACTAAATCGTAGAGGAAGAAAACGAGGTACTTGATAATTTTCTGCTTCCAATATTCCCGTTCCAGCATAAGTTACTTGAAAGCTCGATTTTTCTCAAATTGAATCACGCTTTTACGTAGTAAATGATGTACACATTCGATGGCTCATTCACGGCTCGTAATCTGCAAACAGGTCGCACGCATCCCTTGGCATTGCGAGCTCTCATTCGCGTAAGAGAACTTCAAAAGTTCGCGCCGTTTAACTTCTTAAACGACCAAGTCAGAAT
>NW_027185046.1:0-39656 GCF_040668555.2 Bombus flavifrons
AACGTTATATAGTATTACGTTATAACGTATAACGTTATATAGTATTACGTTATAACGTATAACGTTATATAGTATTACGTTATAACGTATAACGTTATATAGTATTACGTTATAACGTATAACGTTATTTAGTATTACACATAACGTATAACGTTATGTAGTATTACGTTATAACGTATAACGTTATATAGTATTACGTTATAACGTATAACGTTATATAGTATTACGTTATAACGTATAACATTATATAGTATTACGTTATAACGTATAACATTATATAGTATTACGTTATAACGTATAACGTTATATAGTATCACCATGTAACGTATAACGTTATATAGTATCACCAGTAACGTATAACGTTATATAGTATCACATGTAACGTATAACGTTATATAGTATTACGTTATAACGTATAACGTTATTTAGTATTACCATATAACGTATAACGTTATGTAGTATTACGTTATAACGTATAACGTTATATAGTATTACGTTATAACGTATAACGTTATATAGTATTACGTTATAACGTATAACGTTATATAGTATTACCGTATAACGTATAACGTTATATAGTATTACGTTATAATGTATAACGTTATATAGTATTACGTTATAACGTATAACGTTATATAGTATTACGTAATAACGTATAACGTTATATAGTATTACGTTATAACGTATAAAGTTATATAGTATTACGTTATAACGTATAACGTTATATAGTATTACGTTATAACGTATAACGTTATATAGTATTACGCTATAACGTATAACGTTATATAGTATTACGTTATAACGTATAACGTTATATAGTATTACGTTATAACGTATAACGTTATATAGTAATACGTTATAACGTATAACGTTGTATAGTATCACCATATAACGTATAACGTTATATAGTATTACGTTATAACGTATAACGTTATTTAGTATTACCATATAACGTATAACGTTATGTAGTATTACGTTATAACGTATAACGTTATATAGTATTACGTTATAACGTATAACGTTATATAGTATTACGTTATAACGTATAACGTTATATAGTATTACCGTATAACGTATAACGTTATATAGTATTACGTTATAACGTATAACGTTATATAGTATTACGTTATAACGTATAACGTTATATAGTATTACGTTATAACGTATAACATTATATAGTATTACGTTATAACGTATAACATTATATAGTATTACGTTTATAACGTATAACGTTATATAGTATCACCATGTAACGTATAACGTTATATAGTATCACCATGTAACGTATAACGTTATATAGTATCACCATGTAACGTATAACGTTATATAGTATTACGTTATAACGTATAACGTTATTTAGTATTACCATATAACGTATAACGTTATGTAGTATTACGTTATAACGTATAACGTTATATAGTATTACGTTATAACGTATAACGTTATATAGTATTACGTTATAACGTATAACGTTATATAGTATTACCGTATAACGTATAACGTTATATAGTATTACGTTATAACGTATAACGTTATATAGTATTACGTTATAACGTATAACATTATATAGTATTACGTTATAACGTATAACATTATATAGTATTACGTTATAACGTATAACATTATATAGTATTACGTTATAACGTATAACGTTATATAGTATCACCATGTAACGTATAACGTTATATAGTATCACCTGTAACGTATAACGTTATATAGTATCACCATGTAACGTATAACGTTATATAGTATTACGTTATAACGTATAACGTTATTTAGTATTACCATATAACGTATAACGTTATGTAGTATTACGTTATAACGTATAACGTTATATAGTATTACGTTATAACGTATAACGTTATATAGTATTACGTTATAACGTATAACGTTATATAGTATTACCGTATAACGTATAAACGTTATATAGTATTACGTTATAACGTATAACGTTATATAGTATTACGTTATAACGTATAACGTTATATAGTATTACGTTATAACGTATAACGTTATTTAGTATTACCATATAACGTATAACGTTATATAGTATTACGTTATAACGTATAACGTTATATAGTATTACGTTATAACGTAAGAACGTTATATAGTATTACGTTATAACGTATAACGTTATATAGTATTACCATATAACGTATAACGTTATATAGTATTACGTTATAACGTATAACGTTATATAGTATTACGTTATAACGTATAACGTTATATAGTATTACGTTATAACGTATAACGTTATATAGTATTACGTTATAACGTATAACATTATATAGTATTACGTTATAACGTATAACATTATATAGTATTACGTTATAACGTATAACGTTATATAGTATCACCATGTAACGTATAACGTTATATAGTATCACCATGTAACGTATAACGTTATATAGTATCACCATGTAACGTATAACGTAATATAGTATTACGTTATAACGTATAACGTTATTTAGTATTACCATATAACGTATAACGTTATGTAGTATTACGTTATAACGTATAACGTTATATAGGTATTACGTTTATAACGTATAACGTTATATAGTATTACGTTATAACGTATAACGTTATATAGTATTACCGTATAACGTATAACGTTATATAGTATTACGTTATAACGTATAACGTTATATAGTATTACGTTATAACGTATAACGTTATATAGTATTACGTTATAACGTATAACGTTATTTAGTATTACCATATAACGTATAACGTTATATAGTATTACGTTATAACGTATAACGTTATATAGTATTACGTTATAACGTATAACGTTATATAGTATTACGTTATAACGTATAACGTTATATAGTATTACCATATAACGTATAACGTTATATAGTATTACGTTATAACGTATAACGTTATGTAGTATTACGTTATAACGTATAACGTTATATAGTATTACGTTATAACGTATAACGTTATATAGTATTACGTTATAACGTATAACGTTATATAGTATTACGTTATAACGTATAACGTTATTAGTATTACCACATAACGTATAACGTTATGTAGTATTACGTTATAACGTATAACGTTATATAGTATTACGTTATAACGTATAACGTTATATAGTATTACTTTATAACGTATAACGTTATATAGTATTACGTTATGACGTATAACGTTATATAGTATTACCATATAACGTATAACGTTATATAGTATTACGTTATAACGTATAACGTTATTTAGTATTACCATATAACGTATAACGTTCTATAGTATTACGTTATAACGTATAACGTTATATAGTATTACGTTATAACGTATAACGTTATATAGTATTACGTTATAACGTATAACGTTATATAGTATTACCATATAACGTATAACGTTATATAGTATTACGTTATAACGTATAACGTTATATAGTATTACGTTATAACGTATAACGTTATATAGTATTACGTTATAACGTATAACGTTATATAGTATTACGTTATAACGTATAACGTTATATAGTATTACCATATAACGTATAACGTTATATAGTATTACGTTATAACGTATAACGTTATATAGTATTACGTTATAACGTATAACGTTATATAGTATTACCATATAACGTATAACGTTATATAGTATTACGTTATAACGTATAACGTTATATAGTATTACGTTATAACGTATAACGTTATATAGTATTACGTTATAACGTATAAAGTTATATAGTATTACGTTATAACGTATAACGTTATATAGTATTACGTTATAACGTATAACGTTATATAGTATTACGTTATAACGTATAACGTTATATAGTATTACGTTATAACGTATAACGTTATATAGTATTACGTTATAACGTATAACGTTATATAGTATTACGTTATAACGTATAACGTTATTTAGTATTACCACATAACGTATAACGTTATGTAGTATTACGTTATAACGTATAACGTTATATAGTATTACGTTATAACGTATAACGTTATATAGTATTACGTTATAACGTATAACGTTATATAGCATTACGTTATGACGTATAACGTTATATAGTAATACCATATAACGTATAACGTTATATAGTATTACGTTATGACGTTGTATAGTATCACCATATAACGTATAACGTTATATAGTATTACGTTATAACGTATAACGTTATTTAGTATTACCATATAACGTATAACGTTATGTAGTATTACGTTATAACGTATAACGTTATATAGTATTACGTTATAACGTATAACGTTATATAGTATTACGTTATAACGTATAACGTTATATAGTATTACCGTATAACGTATAACGTTATATAGTATTACGTTATAACGTATAACGTTATATAGTATTACGTTATAACGTATAACGTTATATAGTATTACGTTATAACGTATAACGTTATTTAGTATTACCATATAACGTATAACGTTATATAGTATTACGTTATAACGTATAACGTTATTTAGTATTACCATATAACGTATAACGTTATTTAGTATTACCATATAACGTATAACGTTATGTAGTATTACGCTATAACGTATAACGTTATATAGTATTACGTTATAACGTATAACGTTATATAGTATTACGTTATAACGTATAACGTTATATAGTATTACCATATAACGTATAACGTTATATAGTATTACGTTATAACGTATAACATTATATAGTATTACCGTATAACGTATAACGTTATATAGTATTACGTTATAACGTATAACGTTATATAGTATCACCATGTAACGTATAACGTTATATAGTATCACCATGTAACGTATAACGTTATATAGTATCACCATGTAACGTATAACGTTATATAGTATTACGTTATAACGTATAACGTTATTTAGTATTACCATATAACGTATAACGTTATGTAGTATTACGTTATAACGTATAACGTTATATAGTATTACGTTATAACGTATAACGTTATATAGTATTACGTTATAACGTATAACGTTATATAGTATTACCGTATAAACGTATAACGTTATATAGTATTACGTTATAACGTATAACGTTATATAGTATTACGTTATAACGTATAACGTTATATAGTATTACGTTATAACGTATAACGTTATTTAGTAGTACCATATAACGTATAACGTTATATAGTATTACGTTATAACGTATAACGTTATATAGTATTACGTTGTAACGTATAACGTTATATAGTATTACGTTATAACGTATAACGTTATATAGTATTACCATATAACGTATAACGTTATATAGTATTACGTTATAACGTATAACGTTATATAGTATTACGTTATAACGTATAACGTAATATAGTATTACGTTATAACGTATAACGTTATATAGTATTACCATATAACGTATAACGTTATATAGTATTACGTTATAACGTATAACGTTATATAGTATTACGTTATAACGTATAACGTTATATAGTATTACGTTATAACGTATAAAGTTATATAGTATTACGTTATAACGTATAACGTTATATAGTATTACGTTATAACGTATAACGTTATATAGTATTACGTTATAACGTATAACGTTATATAGTATTACGTTATAACGTATAACGTTATATAGTATTACGTTATAACGTATAACGTTATATAGTATTACCATATAACGTATAACGTTATATAGTATTACGTTATAACGTATAACGTTATATAGTATTACGTTATAACGTATAACGTTATATAGTATTACCATATAACGTATAACGTTATATAGTATTACGTTATAACGTATAACGTTATATAGTATTACGTTATAACGTATAACGTTATATAGTATTACGTTATAACGTATAAAGTTATATAGTATTACGTTATAACGTATAACGTTATATAGTATTACGTTATAACGTATAACGTTATATAGTATTACGTTATAACGTATAACGTTATATAGTATTACGTTATAACGTATAACGTTATATAGTATTACGTTATAACGTATAACGTTATATAGTATTACGTTATAACGTATAACGTTATTTAGTATTACCACATAACGTATAACGTTATGTAGTATTACGTTATAACGTATAACGTTATATAGTATTACGTTATAACGTATAACGTTATATAGTATTACCATATAACGTATAACGTTATATAGTATTACGTTATAACGTATAACGTTATATAGTATTACGTTATAACGTATAACGTTATATAGTATTACGTTATAACGTATAAAGTTATATAGTATTACGTTATAACGTATAACGTTATATAGTATTACGTTATAACGTATAACGTTATATAGTATTACGTTATAACGTATAACGTTATGTAGTATTACGTTATAACGTATAACGTTATATAGTATTACGTTATAACGTATAACGTTATATAGTATTACGTTATAACGTATAACGTTATATAGTTATCACCATGTAACGTATAACGTTATATAGTATCACCATGTAACGTATAACGTTATATAGTATCACCATGTAACGTATAACGTTATATAGTATTACGTTATAACGTATAACGTTATTTAGTATTACCATATAACGTATAACGTTATGTAGTATTACGTTATAACGTATAACGTTATATAGTATTACGTTATAACGTATAACGTTATATAGTATTACGTTATAACGTATAACGTTATATAGTATTACCGTATAACGTATAACGTTATATAGTATTACGTTATAACGTATAACGTTATATAGTATTACGTTATAACGTATAACGTTATATAGTATTACGTTATAACGTATAACGTTATATAGTATTACCATATAACGTATAACGTTATATAGTATTACGTTATAACGTATAACGTTATATAGTATTACGTTATAACGTATAACGTTATATAGTATTACCATATAACGTATAACGTTATATAGTATTACGTTATAACGTATAACGTTATATAGTATTACGTTATAACGTATAACGTTATATAGTATTACGTTATAACGTATAAAGTTATATAGTATTACGTTATAACGTATAACGTTATATAGTATTACGTTATAACGTATAACGTTATATAGTATTACGTTATAACGTATAACGTTATATAGTATTACGTTATAACGTATAACGTTATATAGTATTACGTTATAACGTATAACGTTATATAGTATTACGTTATAACGTATAACGTTATTTAGTATTACCACATAACGTATAACGTTATGTAGTATTACGTTATAACGTATAACGTTATATAGTATTACGTTATAACGTATAACGTTATATAGTATTACGTTATAACGTATAACGTTATATAGCATTACGTTATGACGTATAACGTTATATAGTAATACCATATAACGTATAACGTTATATAGTATTACGTTATGACGTTGTATAGTATCACCATATAACGTATAACGTTATATAGTATTACGTTATAACGTATAACGTTATTTAGTATTACCATATAACGTATAACGTTATGTAGTATTACGTTATAACGTATAACGTTATATAGTATTACGTTATAACGTATAACGTTATATAGTATTACGTTATAACGTATAACGTTATATAGTATTACCGTATAACGTATAACGTTATATAGTATTACGTTATAACGTATAACGTTATATAGTATTACGTTATAACGTATAACGTTATATAGTATTACGTTATAACGTATAACGTTATTTAGTATTACCATATAACGTATAACGTTATATAGTATTACGTTATAACGTATAACGTTATTTAGTATTACCATATAACGTATAACGTTATTTAGTATTACCATATAACGTATAACGTTATGTAGTATTACGCTATAACGTATAACGTTATATAGTATTACGTTATAACGTATAACGTTATATAGTATTACGTTATAACGTATAACGTTATATAGTATTACCATATAACGTATAACGTTATATAGTATTACGTTATAACGTATAACATTATATAGTATTACCGTATAACGTATAACGTTATATAGTATTACGTTATAACGTATAACGTTATATAGTATCACCATGTAACGTATAACGTTATATAGTATCACCATGTAACGTATAACGTTATATAGTATCACCATGTAACGTATAACGTTATATAGTATTACGTTATAACGTATAACGTTATTTAGTATTACCATATAACGTATAACGTTATGTAGTATTACGTTATAACGTATAACGTTATATAGTATTACGTTATAACGTATAACGTTATATAGTATTACGTTATAACGTATAACGTTATATAGTATTACCGTATAACGTATAACGTTATATAGTATTACGTTATAACGTATAACGTTATATAGTATTACGTTATAACGTATAACGTTATATAGTATTACGTTATAACGTATAACGTTATTTAGTATTACCATATAACGTATAACGTTATATAGTATTACGTTATAACGTATAACGTTATATAGTATTACGTTGTAACGTATAACGTTATATAGTATTACGTTATAACGTATAACGTTATATAGTATTACCATATAACGTATAACGTTATATAGTATTACGTTATAACGTATAACGTTATATAGTATTACGTTATAACGTATAACGTAATATAGTATTACGTTATAACGTATAACGTTATATAGTATTACCATATAACGTATAACGTTATATAGTATTACGTTATAACGTATAACGTTATATAGTATTACGTTATAACGTATAACGTTATATAGTATTACGTTATAACGTATAAAGTTATATAGTATTACGTTATAACGTATAACGTTATATAGTATTACGTTATAACGTATAACGTTATATAGTATTACGTTATAACGTATAACGTTATATAGTATTACGTTATAACGTATAACGTTATATAGTATTACGTTATAACGTATAACGTTATATAGTATTACCATATAACGTATAACGTTATATAGTATTACGTTATAACGTATAACGTTATATAGTATTACGTTATAACGTATAACGTTATATAGTATTACCATATAACGTATAACGTTATATAGTATTACGTTATAACGTATAACGTTATATAGTATTACGTTATAACGTATAACGTTATATAGTATTACGTTATAACGTATAAAGTTATATAGTATTACGTTATAACGTATAACGTTATATAGTATTACGTTATAACGTATAACGTTATATAGTATTACGTTATAACGTATAACGTTATATAGTATTACGTTATAACGTATAACGTTATATAGTATTACGTTATAACGTATAACGTTATATAGTATTACGTTATAACGTATAACGTTATTTAGTATTACCACATAACGTATAACGTTATGTAGTATTACGTTATAACGTATAACGTTATATAGTATTACGTTATAACGTATAACGTTATATAGTATTACCATATAACGTATAACGTTATATAGTATTACGTTATAACGTATAACGTTATATAGTATTACGTTATAACGTATAACGTTATATAGTATTACGTTATAACGTATAAAGTTATATAGTATTACGTTATAACGTATAACGTTATATAGTATTACGTTATAACGTATAACGTTATATAGTATTACGTTATAACGTATAACGTTATGTAGTATTACGTTATAACGTATAACGTTATATAGTATTACGTTATAACGTATAACGTTATATAGTATTACGTTATAACGTATAACGTTATATAGTATCACCATGTAACGTATAACGTTATATAGTATCACCATGTAACGTATAACGTTATATAGTATCACCATGTAACGTATAACGTTATATAGTATTACGTTATAACGTATAACGTTATTTAGTATTACCATATAACGTATAACGTTATGTAGTATTACGTTATAACGTATAACGTTATATAGTATTACGTTATAACGTATAACGTTATATAGTATTACGTTATAACGTATAACGTTATATAGTATTACCGTATAACGTATAACGTTATATAGTATTACGTTATAACGTATAACGTTATATAGTATTACGTTATAACGTATAACGTTATATAGTATTACGTTATAACGTATAACATTATATGGTATTACGTTATAACGTATAACATTATATAGTATTACGTTATAACGTATAACGTTATATAGTATCACCATGTAACGTATAACGTTATATAGTATCACCATGTAACGTATAACGTTATATAGTATTACGTTATAACGTATAACGTTATATAGTATTACGTTATAACGTATAACGTTATATAGTATTACGTTATAACGTATAACGTTATATAGTATTACCATATAACGTATAACGTTATATAGTATTACGTTATAACGTATAACGTTATATAGTATTACGTTATAACGTATAACGTTATATAGTATTACGTTATAACGTATAACGTTATATAGTATTACGTTATAACGTATAAAGTTATATAGTATTACGTTATAACGTATAACGTTATATAGTATTACGTTATAACGTATAACGTTATATAGTATTACGTTATAACGTATAACGTTATATAGTATTACGTTATAACGTATAACGTTATATAGTATTACCATATAACGTATAACGTTATATAGTATTACGTTATAACGTATAACGTTATATAGTATTACGTTATAACGTATAACGTTATATAGTATTACGTTATAACGTATAACGTTATATAGTATTACCATATAACGTATAACGTTATATAGTATTACGTTATAACGTATAACGTTATATAGTATTACGTTATAACGTATAACGTTATATAGTATTACGTTATGACGTATAACGTTATATAGTATTACCATATAACGTATAACGTTATATAGTATTACGTTATAACGTTGTATAGTATCACCATATAACGTATAACGTTATATAGTATTACGTTATAACGTATAACGTTATTTAGTATTACCATATAACGTATAACGTTATGTAGTATTACGTTATAACGTATAACGTTATATAGTATTACGTTATAACGTATAACGTTATATAGTATTACGTTATAACGTATAACGTTATATAGTATTACCGTATAACGTATAACGTTATATAGTATTACGTTATAACGTATAACATTATATAGTATTACGTTATAACGTATAACATTATATAGTATTACGTTATAACGTATAACATTATATAGTATTACGTTATAACGTATAACGTTATTTAGTATTACCATATAACGTATAACGTTATGTAGTATTACGTTATAACGTATAACGTTATATAGTATTACGTTATAACGTATAACGTTATATAGTATTACGTTATAACGTATAACGTTATATAGTATTACCGTATAACGTATAACGTTATATAGTATTACGTTATAACGTATAACGTTATATAGTATTACGTTATAACGTATAACGTTATATAGTATTACGTTATAACGTATAACGTTATATAGTATTACGTTATAACGTATAAAGTTATATAGTATTACGTTATAACGTATAACGTTATATAGTATTACGTTATAACGTATAACGTTATATAGTATTACGTTATAACGTATAACGTTATATAGTATTACGTTATAACGTATAACGTTATATAGTATTACGTTATAACGTATAACGTTATATAGTATTACGTTATAACGTATAACGTTATTTAGTATTACCACATAACGTATAACGTTATGTAGTATTACGTTATAACGTATAACGTTATATAGTATTACGTTATAACGTATAACGTTATATAGTATTACGTTATAACGTATAACGTTATATAGTATTACGTTATGACGTATAACGTTATATAGTATTACCATATAACGTATAACGTTATATAGTATTACGTTATAACGTTGTATAGTATCACCATATAACGTATAACGTTATATAGTATTACGTTATAACGTATAACGTTATTTAGTATTACCATATAACGTATAACGTTATGTAGTATTACGTTATAACGTATAACGTTATATAGTATTACGTTATAACGTATAACGTTATATAGTATTACGTTATAACGTATAACGTTATATAGTATTACCGTATAACGTATAACGTTATATAGTATTACGTTATAACGTATAACGTTATATAGTATTACGTTATAACGTATAACGTTATATAGTATTACGTTATAACGTATAACGTTATATAGTATTACGTTATAACGTATAACATTATATAGTATTACGTTATAACGTATAACATTATATAGTATTACGTTATAACGTATAACGTTATATAGTATCACCATGTAACGTATAACGTTATATAGTATCACCATGTAACGTATAACGTTATATAGTATCACCATGTAACGTATAACGTTATATAGTATTACGTTATAACGTATAACGTTATTTAGTATTACCATATAACGTATAACGTTATGTAGTATTACGTTATAACGTATAACGTTATATAGTATTACGTTATAACGTATAACGTTATATAGTATTACGTTATAACGTATAACGTTATATAGTATTACGTTATAACGTATAACGTTATGTAGTATTACCATATAACGTATAACGTTATGTAGTATTACGTTATAACGTATAACGTTATATAGTATTACGTTATAACGTATAACGTTATATAGTATTACGTTATAACGTATAACGTTATATAGTATTACCGTATAACGTATAACGTTATATAGTATTACGTTATAACGTATAACGTTATATAGTATTACGTTATAACGTATAACGTTATATAGTATTACGTTATAACGTATAACGTTATTTAGTATTACCACATAACGTATAACGTTATGTAGTATTACGTTATAACGTATAACGTTATACAGTATTACGTTATAACGTATAACGTTATATAGTATTACGTTATAACGTATAACGTTATATAGTATCACCATGTAACGTATAACGTTATATAGTATCACCATGTAACGTATAACGTTATATAGTATCACCATGTAACGTATAACGTTATATAGTATTACGTTATAACGTATAACGTTATTTAGTATTACCATATAACGTATAACGTTATGTAGTATTACGTTATAACGTATAACGTTATATAGTATTACGTTATAACGTATAACGTTATATAGTATTACGTTATAACGTATAACGTTATATAGTATTACCGTATAACGTATAACGTTATATAGTATTACGTTATAACGTATAACGTTATATAGTATTACGTTATAACGTATAACGTTATATAGTATTACGTTATAACGTATAACATTATATGGTATTACGTTATAACGTATAACATTATATAGTATTACGTTATAACGTATAACGTTATATAGTATCACCATGTAACGTATAACGTTATATAGTATCACCATGTAACGTATAACGTTATATAGTATTACGTTATAACGTATAACGTTATATAGTATTACGTTATAACGTATAACGTTATATAGTATTACGTTATAACGTATAACGTTATATAGTATTACCATATAACGTATAACGTTATATAGTATTACGTTATAACGTATAACGTTATATAGTATTACGTTATAACGTATAACGTTATATAGTATTACGTTATAACGTATAACGTTATATAGTATTACGTTATAACGTATAAAGTTATATAGTATTACGTTATAACGTATAACGTTATATAGTATTACGTTATAACGTATAACGTTATATAGTATTACGTTATAACGTATAACGTTATATAGTATTACCATATAACGTATAACGTTATATAGTATTACGTTATAACGTATAACGTTATATAGTATTACGTTATAACGTATAACGTTATATAGTATTACGTTATAACGTATAACGTTATATAGTATTACCATATAACGTATAACGTTATATAGTATTACCATATAACGTATAACGTTATATAGTATTACGTTATAACGTATAACGTTATATAGTATTACGTTATAACGTATAACGTTATATAGTATTACGTTATGACGTATAACGTTATATAGTATTACCATATAACGTATAACGTTATATAGTATTACGTTATAACGTTGTATAGTATCACCATATAACGTATAACGTTATATAGTATTACGTTATAACGTATAACGTTATTTAGTATTACCATATAACGTATAACGTTATGTAGTATTACGTTATAACGTATAACGTTATATAGTATTACGTTATAACGTATAACGTTATATAGTATTACGTTATAACGTATAACGTTATATAGTATTACCGTATAACGTATAACGTTATATAGTATTACGTTATAACGTATAACATTATATAGTATTACGTTATAACGTATAACATTATATAGTATTACGTTATAACGTATAACATTATATAGTATTACGTTATAACGTATAACGTTATTTAGTATTACCATATAACGTATAACGTTATGTAGTATTACGTTATAACGTATAACGTTATATAGTATTACGTTATAACGTATAACGTTATATAGTATTACGTTATAACGTATAACGTTATATAGTATTACCGTATAACGTATAACGTTATATAGTATTACGTTATAACGTATAACGTTATATAGTATTACGTTATAACGTATAACGTTATATAGTATTACGTTATAACGTATAACGTTATATAGTATTACGTTATAACGTATAACGTTATATAGTATTACGTTATGACGTATAACGTTATATAGTATTACCATATAACGTATAACGTTATATAGTATTACGTTATAACGTTGTATAGTATCACCATATAACGTATAACGTTATATAGTATTACGTTATAACGTATAACGTTATTTAGTATTACCACATAACGTATAACGTTATGTAGTATTACGTTATAACGTATAACGTTATATAGTATTACGTTATAACGTATAACGTTATATAGTATTACGTTATAACGTATAACGTTATATAGTATTACGTTATGACGTATAACGTTATATAGTATTACCATATAACGTATAACGTTATATAGTATTACGTTATAACGTTGTATAGTATCACCATATAACGTATAACGTTATATAGTATTACGTTATAACGTATAACGTTATTTAGTATTACCATATAACGTATAACGTTATGTAGTATTACGTTATAACGTATAACGTTATATAGTATTACGTTATAAGGTATAACGTTATATAGTATTACGTTATAACGTATAACGTTATATAGTATTACCGTATAACGTATAACGTTATATAGTATTACGTTATAACGTATAACGTTATATAGTATTACGTTATAACGTATAACGTTATATAGTATTACGTTATAACGTATAACATTATATAGTATTACGTTATAACGTATAACATTATATAGTATTACGTTATAACGTATAACGTTATATAGTATCACCATGTAACGTATAACGTTATA
The DNA here is from genome assembly GCF_040668555.2 of Bombus flavifrons. Classification (NCBI taxonomy): domain Eukaryota; kingdom Metazoa; phylum Arthropoda; class Insecta; order Hymenoptera; family Apidae; genus Bombus; species Bombus flavifrons. Next base: position 15,203 of record NW_027185046.1, read on the forward strand.
TAGTATCACCATGTAACGTATAACGTTATATAGTATCACCATGTAACGTATAACGTTATATAGTATCACCATGTAACGTATAACGTTATATAGTATTACGTTATAACGTATAACGTTATTTAGTATTACCATATAACGTATAACGTTATGTAGTATTACGTTATAACGTATAACGTTATATAGTATTACGTTATAACGTATAACGTTATATAGTATTACGTTATAACGTATAACGTTATATAGTATTACGTTATAACGTATAACGTTATATCGTATTACCGTATAACGTATAACGTTATATAGTATTACGTTATAACGTATAACGTTATATAGTATTACGTTATAACGTATAACGTTATATAGTATTACGTTATAACGTATAACGTTATTTAGTATTACCATATAACGTATAACGTTATATAGTATTACGTTATAACGTATAACGTTATATAGTATTACGTTATAACGTATAACGTTATATAGTATTACGTTATAACGTATAACGTTATATAGTATTACGTTATAACGTATAACGTTATATAGTATTACGTTATAACGTATAACGTTATTTAGTATTACCACATAACGTATAACGTTATGTAGTATTACGTTATAACGTATAACGTTATATAGTATTACGTTATAACGTATAACGTTATATAGTATTACGTTATAACGTATAACGTTATATAGTATTACGTTATAACGTATAACGTTATTTAGTATTACCACATAACGTATAACGTTATGTAGTATTACGTTATAACGTATAACGTTATATAGTATTACGTTATAACGTATAACGTTATATAGTATTACGTTATAACGTATAACGTTATATAGTATTACGTTATGACGTATAACGTTATATAGTATTACCATATAACGTATAACGTTATATAGTATTACGTTATAACGTATAACGTTATTTAGTATTACCATATAACGTATAACGTTATATAGTATTACGTTATAACGTATAAGGTTATATAGTATTACGTTATAACGTATAACGTTATATAGTATTACGTTATAACGTATAACGTTATATAGTATTACCATATAAAGTATAACGTTATATAGTATTACGTTATAACGTATAACGTTATATAGTATTACGTTATAACGTATAACGTTATATAGTATTACCATATAACGTATAACGTTATATAGTATTACGTTATAACGTATAACGTTATATAGTATTACGTTATAACGTATAACGTTATATAGTATTACGTTATAACGTATAAAGTTATATAGTATTACGTTATAACGTATAACGTTATATAGTATTACGTTATAACGTATAACGTTATATAGTATTACGTTATAACGTATAACGTTATATAGTATTACGTTATAACGTATAACGTTATATAGTATTACGTTATAACGTATAACGTTATATAGTATTACGTTATAACGTATAACGTTATATAGTATTACCACATAACGTATAACGTTATGTAGTATTACGTTATAACGTATAACGTTATATAGTATTACGTTATAACGTATAACGTTATATAGTATTACGTTATAACGTATAACGTTATATAGTATTACGTTATGACGTATAACGTTATATAGTATTACCATATAACGTATAACGTTATATAGTATTACGTTATAACGTTGTATAGTATCACCATATAACGTATAACGTTATATAGTATTACGTTATAACGTATAACGTTATTTAGTATTACCATATAACGTATAACGTTATGTAGTATTACGTTATAACGTATAACGTTATATAGTATTACGTTATAACGTATAACGTTATATAGTATTACGTTATAACGTATAACGTTATATAGTATTACCGTATAACGTATAACGTTATATAGTATTACGTTATAACGTATAACGTTATATAGTATTACATTATAACGTATAACGTTATATAGTATTACGTTATAACGTATAACGTTATTTAGTATTACCATATAACGTATAACGTTATATAGTATTACGTTATAACGTATAACGTTATTTAGTATTACCATATAACGTATAACGTTATGTAGTATTACGCTATAACGTATAACGTTATATAGTATTACGTTATAACGTATAACGTTATATAGTATTACGTTATAACGTATAACGTTATATAGTATTACCATATAACGTATAACGTTATATAGTATTACGTTATAACGTATAACATTATATAGTATTACGTTATAACGTATAACATTATATAGTATTACGTTATAACGTATAACGTTATATAGTATCACCATGTAACGTATAACGTTATATAGTATCACCATGTAACGTATAACGTTATATAGTATCACCATGTAACGTATAACGTTATATAGTATTACGTTATAACGTATAACGTTATTTAGTATTACCATATAACGTATAACGTTATGTAGTATTACGTTATAACGTATAACGTTATATAGTATTACGTTATAACGTATAACGTTATATAGTATTACGTTATAACGTATAACGTTATATAGTATTACCGTATAACGTATAACGTTATATAGTATTACGTTATAACGTATAACGTTATATAGTATTACGTTATAACGTATAACGTTATATAGTATTACGTTATAACGTATAACGTTATTTAGTATTACCATATAACGTATAACGTTATATAGTATTACGTTATAACGTATAACGTTATATAGTATTACGTTATAACGTATAACGTTATATAGTATTACGTTATAACGTATAACGTTATATAGTATTACCATATAACGTATAACGTTATATAGTATTACGTTATAACGTATAACGTTATATAGTATTACGTTATAACGTATAACGTTATATAGTATTACGTTATAACGTATAACGTTATATAGTATTACCATATAACGTATAACGTTATATAGTATTACGTTATAACGTATAACGTTATATAGTATTACGTTATAACGTATAACGTTATATAGTATTACGTTATAACGTATAAAGTTATATAGTATTACGTTATAACGTATAACGTTATATAGTATTACGTTATAACGTATAACGTTATATAGTATTACGTTATAACGTATAACGTTATATAGTATTACGTTATAACGTATAACGTTATATAGTATTACGTTATAACGTATAACGTTATATAGTATTACCATATAACGTATAACGTTATATAGTATTACGTTATAACGTATAACGTTATATAGTATTACGTTATAACGTATAACGTTATATAGTATTACCATATAACGTATAACGTATATAGTATTACGTTATAACGTATAACGTTATATAGTATTACGTTATAACGTATAACGTTATATAGTATTACGTTATAACGTATAAAGTTATATAGTATTACGTTATAACGTATAACGTTATATAGTATTACGTTATAACGTATAACGTTATATAGTATTACGTTATAACGTATAACGTTATATAGTATTACGTTATAACGTATAACGTTATATAGTATTACGTTATAACGTATAACGTTATATAGTATTACGTTATAACGTATAACGTTATTTAGTATTACCACATAACGTATAACGTTATGTAGTATTACGTTATAACGTATAACGTTATATAGTATTACGTTATAACGTATAACGTTATATAGTATAGTATTACGTTATAACGTATAACGTTATATAGTATTACGTTATGACGTATAACGTTATATAGTATTACCATATAACGTATAACGTTATATAGTATTACGTTATAACGTATAACGTTATATAGTATTACCATATAACGTATAACGTTATATAGTATTACGTTATAACGTATAACGTTATATAGTATTACGTTATAACGTATAACGTTATATAGTATTACCATATAACGTATAACGTTATATAGTATTACGTTATAACGTATAACGTTATATAGTATTACGTTATAACGTATAACGTTATATAGTATTACGTTATAACGTATAAAGTTATATAGTATTACGTTATAACGTATAACGTTATATAGTATTACGTTATAACGTATAACGTTATATAGTATTACGTTATAACGTATAACGTTATATAGTATTACGTTATAACGTATAACGTTATATAGTATTACGTTATAACGTATAACGTTATATAGTATTACGTTATAACGTATAACGTTATTTAGTATTACCACATAACGTATAACGTTATGTAGTATTACGTTATAACGTATAACGTTATATAGTATTACGTTATAACGTATAACGTTATATAGTATTACGTTATAACGTATAACGTTATATAGTATCACCATGTAACGTATAACGTTATATAGTATCACCATGTAACGTATAACGTTATATAGTATCACCATGTAACGTATAACGTTATATAGTATTACGTTATAACGTATAACGTTATTTAGTATTACCATATAACGTATAACGTTATGTAGTATTACGTTATAACGTATAACGTTATATAGTATTACGTTATAACGTATAACGTTATATAGTATTACGTTATAACGTATAACGTTATATAGTATTACCGTATAACGTATAACGTTATATAGTATTACGTTTATAACGTATAACGTTATATAGTATTACGTTATAACGTATAACGTTATATAGTATTACGTTATAACGTATAACATTATATAGTATTACGTTATAACGTATAACATTATATAGTATTACGTTATAACGTATAACGTTATATAGTATCACCATGTAACGTATAACGTTATATAGTATCACCATGTAACGTATAACGTTATATAGTATCACCATGTAACGTATAACGTTATATAGTATTACGTTATAACGTATAACGTTATTTAGTATTACCATATAACGTATAACGTTATGTAGTATTACGTTATAACGTATAACGTTATATAGTATTACGTTATAACGTATAACGTTATATAGTATTACGTTATAACGTATAACGTTATATAGTATTACCGTATAACGTATAACGTTATATAGTATTACGTTATAACGTATAACGTTATATAGTATTACGTTATAACGTATAACGTTATATAGTATTACGTTATAACGTATAACGTTATTTAGTATTACCATATAACGTATAACGTTATATAGTATTACGTTATAACGTATAACGTTATATAGTATTACGTTATAACGTATAACGTTATATAGTATTACGTTATAACGTATAACGTTATATAGTATTACCATATAACGTATAACGTTATATAGTATTACGTTATAACGTATAACGTTATATAGTATTACGTTATAACGTATAACGTTATATAGTATTACCATATAACGTATAACGTTATATAGTATTACGTTATAACGTATAACGTTATATAGTATTACGTTATAACGTATAACGTTATATAGTATTACGTTATAACGTATAAAGTTATATAGTATTACGTTATAACGTATAACGTTATGTAGTATTACGTTATAACGTATAACGTTTATGTAGTATTACGTTATAACGTATAACGTTATATAGTATTACGTTATAACGTATAACGTTATATAGTATTACGTTATAACGTATAACGTTTATATAGTATTACGTTATGACGTATAACGTTATATAGTATTACCATATAACGTATAACGTTATATAGTATTACGTTATAACGTTGTATAGTATCACCATATACGTATAACGTTATATAGTATTACGTTATAACGTATAACGTTATTTAGTATTACCATATAACGGTATAACGTTATGTAGTATTACGTTATAACGTATAACGTTATATAGTATTACGTTATAACGTATAACGTTAATAGTATTACGTTATAACGTATAACGTTATATAGTATTACCGTATAACGTATAACGTTATATAGTATTACGTTATAACGTATAACGTTATATAGTATTACGTTATAACGTATAACGTTATATAGTATTACGTTATAACGTATAACGTTATTTAGTATTACGTTATAACGTATAACGTTATTTAGTATTACCATATAACGTATAACGTTATGTAGTATTACGCTATAACGTATAACGTTATATAGTATTACGTTATAACGTATAACGTTATATAGTATTACGTTATAACGTATAACGTTATATAGTATTACCATATAACGTATAACGTTATATAGTATTACGTATAACGTATAACATTATATGGTATTACGTTTATAACGTATAACATTATATAGTATTACGTTATAACGTATAACGTTATATAGTATCACCATGTAACGTATAACGTTATATAGTATCACCATGTAACGTATAACGTTATATAGTATCACCATGTAACGTATAACGTTATATAGTATTACGTTATAACGTATAACGTTATTTAGTATTACCATATAACGTATAACGTTATGTAGTATTACGTTATAAACGTATAACGTTATATAGTATTACGTTATAACGTATAACGTTATATAGTATTACGTTATAACGTAAACGTTATATAGTATTACCGTATAACGTATAACGTTATATAGTATTACGTTATAACGTATAACGTTATATAGTATTACGTTATAACGTATAACGTTATATAGTATTACGTTATAACGTATAACGTTATATAGTATTACCATATAACGTATAACGTTATATAGTATTACGTTATAACGTATAACGTTATATAGTATTACGTTATAACGTATAACGTTATATAGTATTACGTTATAACGTATAACGTTATCTAGTATTACCATATAACGTATAACGTTATATAGTATTACGTTATAACGTATAACGTTATATAGTATTACGTTATAACGTATAACGTTATATAGTATTACGTTATAACGTATAACGTTATATAGTATTACCATATAACGTATAACGTTATATAGTATTACGTTATAACGTATAACGTTATATAGTATACGTTTAAAACGTATAACGTTATATAGTATTACGTTATAACGTATAACGTTATATAGTATTACGTTATAACGTATAACGTTATATAGTATTACGTTATAACGTATAACGTTATATAGTATTACGTTATAACGTATAACGTTATATAGTATTACGTTATAACGTATAACGTTATATAGTATTACGTTATAACGTATAACGTTATATAGTATTACGTTATATCGTATAACGTTATATAGTATTACGTTATAACGTATAACGTTATATAGTATTACGTTATAACGTATAACGTTATTTAGTATTAAAACATAACGTATAACGTTATGTAGTATTACGTTATAACGTATAACGTTATATAGTATTACGTTATAACGTATAACGTTATATAGTATTACGTTATAACGTATAACGTTATATAGTATCACCATGTAACGTATAACGTTATATAGTATCACCATGTAACGTATAACGTTATATAGTATTACGTTATAACGTATAACGTTATATAGTATTACGTTATAACGTATAACGTTAAATAGTATTACGTTATAACGTATAAAGTTATATAGTATTACGTTATAACGTATAACGTTATATAGTATTACGTTATAACGTATAACGTTATATAGTATTACGTTATAACGTATAACGTTATATAGTATTACGTTATAACGTATAACGTTATATAGTATTACGTTATAACGTATAACGTTATATAGTATTACCATATAACGTATAACGTTATATAGTATTACGTTATAACGTATAACGTTATATAGTATTACGTTATAACGTATAACGTTATATAGTATTACCATATAACGTATAACGTTATATAGTATTACGTTATAACGTATAACGTTATATAGTATTACGTTATAACGTATAACGTTATATAGTATTACGTTATAACGTATAAAGTTATATAGTATTACGTTATAACGTATAACGTTATATAGTATTACGTTATAACGTATAACGTTATATAGTATTACGTTATAACGTATAACGTTGATATAGTATTACGTTATAACGTATAACGTTTATATAGTATTACGTTATAACGTATAACGTTATATAGTATTACCGTATAACGTATAACGTTATATAGTATTACGTTATAACGTATATAACGTTATATAGTATTACGTTATAACGTATAACGTTATATAGTATTACGTTATAACGTATAACGTTATTTAGTATTACCATATAACGTATAACGTTATATAGTATTACGTTATAACGTATAACGTTATATAGTATTACGTTATAACGTATAACGTTATATAGTATTACGTTATAACGTATAACGTTATATAGTATTAACCATATAACGTATAACGTTATATAGTATTACGTTATAACGTATAACGTTATATAGTATTACGTTATAACGTATAACGTTATATAGTATTACCATATAACGTATAACGTTATATAGTATTACGTTATAACGTATAACGTTATATAGTATTACGTTATAACGTATAACGTTATATAGTATTACGTTATAACGTATAAAGTTATATAGTATTACGTTATAACGTATAACGTTATATAGTATTACGTTATAACGTATAACGTTATATAGTATTACGTTATAACGTATAACGTTATATAGTATTACGTTATAACGTATAACGTTATATAGTATTACGTTATAACGTATAACGTTATATAGTATTACGTTATAACGTATAACGTTATTTAGTATTACCACATAACGTATAACGTTATGTAGTATTACGTTATAACGTATAACGTTATATAGTATTACGTTATAACGTATAACGTTATATAGTATTACGTTATAACGTATAACGTTATATAGTATTACGTTATGACGTATAACGTTATATAGTATTACGTTATGACGTATAACGTTATATAGTATTACCATATAACGTATAACGTTTATATAGTATTACGTTATAACGTTGTATAGTATCACCATATAACGTATAACGTTATATAGTATTACGTTATAACGTATAACGTTATTTAGTATTACCATATAACGTATAACGTTATGTAGTATTACGTTATAACGTATAACGTTATATAGTATTACGTTATAACGTATAACGTTATTTAGTATTACCATATAACGTATAACGTTATATAGTATTACGTTATAACGTATAACGTTATTTAGTATTACCATATAACGTATAACGTTATGTAGTATTACGCTATAACGTATAACGTTATATAGTATTACGTTATAACGTATAACGTTATATAGTATTACGTTATAACGTATAACGTTATATAGTATTACCATATAACGTATAACGTTATATAGTATTACGTTATAAACGTATAACATTATATAGTATTACGTTATAACGTATAACATATATAGTATTACGTTATAACGTATAACGTTATATAGTATCACCATGTAACGTATAACGTTATATAGTATCACCATGTAACGTATAACGTTATATAGTATCACCATGTAACGTATAACGTTATATAGTATTACGTTATAACGTATAACGTTATTTAGTATTACCATATAACGTATAACGTTATGTAGTATTACGTTATAACGTATAACGTTATATAGTATTACGTTATACGTATAACGTTATATAGTATTACGTTATAACGTATAACGTTATATAGTATTACCGTATAACGTATAACGTTATATAGTATTACGTTATAACGTATAACGTTATATAGTATTACGTTATAACGTATAACGTTATATAGTATTACGTTATAACGTATAACGTTATTTAGTATTACCATATAACGTATAACGTTATATAGTATTACGTTATAACGTATAAAGTTATATAGTATTACGTTATAACGTATAACGTTATATAGTATTACGTTATAACATATAACGTTATATAGTATTACGTTATAACGTAATAACGTATATAGTATTACGTTATAACGTATAACGTATATAGTATTACCGTATAACGTATAACGTTATTAGTATTACGTTATAACGTATAACGTATATAATAGTATACGTTATAACGTAATACTTATATAACGTATTACGTTATAACGTAATACTATATAACGTTATATGTTATAACGTAATACTATATAACGTTATACGTTATAACGTAATACTATATAACTTTATACGTTATAACGTAATACTATATAACGTTATACGTTATATGGTAATACTAAATAACGTTATACGTTATAACGTAATACTATATAACGTTATACGTTATAACGTAATACTATATAACGTTATACGTTATAACGTAATACTATATAACGTTATACGTTATACGGTAATACTATATAACGTTATACGTTATAACGTAATACTATATAACGTTATACGTTATAACGTAATACTATATAACGTTATACGTTATAACGTAATACTACATAACGTTATACGTTATATGGTAATACTAAATAACGTTATACGTTATAACGTAATACTATATAACGTTATACGTTACATGGTGATACTATATAACGTTATACGTTACATGGTGATACTATATAACGTTATACGTTACATGGTGATACTATATAACGTTATAACGTTATAACGTAATACTATATAATGTTATACGTTATAACGTAATACTATATAATGTTATACGTTATAACGTAATACTATATAACGTTATACGTTATATGGTAATACTATATAACGTTATACGTTATAACGTAATACTATATAACGTTATACGTTATAACGTAATACTATATAACGTTATACGTTATAGCGTAATACTACATAACGTTATACGTTATATGGTAATACTAAATAACGTTATACGTTATAACGTAATACTATATAACGTTATACGTTATATGGTAATACTAAATAACGTTATACGTTATAACGTAATACTATATAACGTTATACGTTTATAACGTAATACTACATAACGTTATACGTTATATGGTAATACTAAATAACGTTATACGTTATAACGTAATACTATATAACGTTATACGTTATATGGTGATACTATACAACGTTATAACGTAATACTATATAACGTTATACGTTATATGGTAATACTATATAACGTTATACGTCATAACGTAATACTATATAACGTTATACGTCATAACGTAATACTATATAACGTTATACGTTATAACGTAATACTATATAACGTTATACGTTATAACGTAATACTATATAACGTTATACGTTATAACGTAATACTACATAACGTTATACGTTATGTGGTAATACTAAATAACGTTATACGTTATAACGTAAATACTATATAACGTTATACGTTATAACGTAATACTATATAACGTTATACGTTATAACGTAATACTATATAACGTTATACGTTATAACGTAATACTATATAACGTTATACGTTATAACGTAATACTATATAACGTTATACGTTATAACGTAATACTATATAACTTTATACGTTATAACGTAATACTATATAACGTTATACGTTATAACGTAATACTATATAACGTTATACGTTATAACGTAATACTATATAACGTTATACGTTATATGGTAATACTATATAACGTTATACGTTATAACGTAATACTATATAACGTTATACGTTATAACGTAATACTATATAACGTTATACGTTATATGGTAATACTATATAACGTTATACGTTATAACGTAATACTATATAACGTTATACGTTATAACGTAATACTATATAACGTTATACGTTATAACGTAATACTATATAACGTTATACGTTATATGGTAATACTAAATAACGTTATACGTTATAACGTAATACTATATAACGTTATACGTTATAACGTAATACTATATAACGTTATACGTTATAACGTAATACTATATAACGTTATACGTTATACGGTAATACTATATAACGTTATACGTTATAACGTAATACTATATAACGTTATACGTTATAACGTAATACTATATAACGTTATACGTTATAACGTAATACTATATAACGTTATACGTTATAACGTAATACTATATAACGTTATACGTTATAACGTAATACTATATAACTTTATACGTTATAACGTAATACTATATAACGTTATACGTTATAACGTAATACTATATAACGTTATACGTTATAACGTAATACTATATAACGTTATACGTTATATGGTAATACTATATAACGTTATACGTTATAACGTAATACTATATAACGTTATACGTTATAACGTAATACTATATAACGTTATACGTTATATGGTAATACTATATAACGTTATACGTTATAACGTAATACTATATAACGTTATACGTTATAACGTAATACTATATAACGTTATACGTTATAACGTAATACTATATAACGTTATACGTTATAACGTAATACTATATAACGTTATACGTTATAACGTAATACTATATAACTTTATACGTTATAACGTAATACTATTTAACGTTATACGTTATAACGTAATACTATATAACGTTATACGTTATAACGTAATACTATATAACGTTATACGTTACATGGTGATACTATATAACGTTATACGTTACATGGTGATACTATATAACGTTATACGTTATAACGTAATACTATATAACGTTATACGTTATAACGTAATACTATATAACGTTATACGTTATAACGTAATACTACATAACGTTATACGTTATGTTTTAATACTAAATAACGTTATACGTTATAACGTAATACTATATAACGTTATACGTTATAACGTAATACTATATAACGTTATACGATATAACGTAATACTATATAACGTTATACGTTATAACGTAATACTATATAACGTTATACGTTATAACGTAATACTATATAACGTTATACGTTATAACGTAATACTATATAACGTTATACGTTATAACGTAATACTATATAACGTTATACGTTATAACGTAATACTATATAACGTTATACGTTATAACGTAATACTATATAACGTTATACGTTTTAACGTAATACTATATAACGTTATACGTTATAACGTAATACTATATAACGTTATACGTTATATGGTAATACTATATAACGTTATACGTTATAACGTAATACTATATAACGTTATACGTTATAACGTAATACTATATAACGTTATACGTTATAACGTAATACTATATAACGTTATACGTTATATGGTAATACTATATAACGTTATACGTTATAACGTAATACTATATAACGTTATACGTTATAACGTAATACTATATAACGTTATACGTTATAACGTAATACTATATAACGTTATACGTTATATGGTAATACTATATAACGTTATACGTTATAACGTAATACTATATAACGTTATACGTTATAACGTAATACTATATAACGTTATACGTTATAACGTAATACTATATAACGTTATACGTTATACGGTAATACTATATAACGTTATACGTTATAACGTAATACTATATAACGTTATACGTTATAACGTAATACTATATAACGTTATACGTTATAACGTAATACTACATAACGTTATACGTTATATGGTAATACTAAATAACGTTATACGTTATAACGTAATACTATATAACGTTATACGTTAACATGGTGATACTATATAACGTTATACGTTACATGGTGATACTATATAACGTTATACGTTACATGGTGATACTATATAACGTTATACGTTATAACGTAAATACTATATAATGTTATACGTTATAACGTAATACCATATAATGTTATACGTTATAACGTAATACTATATAACGTTATACGTTATATGGTAATACTATATAACGTTATACGTTATAACGTAATACTATATAACGTTATACGTTATAACGTAATACTATATAACGTTATACGTTATAGCGTAATACTACATAACGTTATACGTTATATGGTAATACTAAATAACGTTATACGTTATAACGTAATACTAAATAACGTTATACGTTATAACGTAATACTATATAACGTTATACGTTATAACGTAATACTATAACGTTATACGTTATAACGTAATACTATATAACGTTATACGTTATACGGTAATACTATATAACGTTATACGTTATAACGTAATACTATATAACGTTATACGTTATAACGTAATACTATATAACGTTATACGTTATAACGTAATACTACATAACGTTATACGTTATATGGTAATACTAAATAACGTTATACGTTATAACGTAATACTATATAACGTTATACGTTATATGGTGATACTATACAACGTTATAACGTAATACTATATAACGTTATACGTTATATGGTAATACTATATAACGTTATACGTCATAACGTAATACTATATAACGTTATACGTTATAACGTAATACTATATAACGTTATACGTTATAACGTAATACTATATAACGTTATACGTTATAACGTAATACTACATAACGTTATACGTTATAACGTAATACTACATAACGTTATACGTTATAACGTAATACTATATAACTTTATACGTTATAACGTAATACTATATAACGTTATACGTTATAACGTAATACTATATAACGTTATACGTTATAACGTAATACTATATAACGTTATACGTTATATGGTAATACTATATAACGTTATACGTTATAACGTAATACTATATAACGTTATACGTTATAACGTAATACTATATAACGTTATACGTTATATGGTAATACTATATAACGTTATACGTTATAACGTAATACTATATAACGTTATACGTTATAACGTAATACTATATAACGTTATACGTTATAACGTAATACTATATAACGTTATACGTTATATGGTAATACTAAATAACGTTATACGTTATAACGTAATACTATATAACGTTATACGTTATAACGTAATACTATATAACGTTATACGTTATAACGTAATACTATATAACGTTATACGTTATACGGTAATACTATATAACGTTATACGTTATAACGTAATACTATATAACGTTATACGTTATAACGTAATACTATATAACGTTATACGTTATAACGTAATACTACATAACGTTATACGTTATATGGTAATACTAAATAACGTTATACGTTATAACGTAATACTATATAACGTTATACGTTACATGGTGATACTATATAACGTTATACGTTACATGGTGATACTATATAACGTTATACGTTACATGGTGATACTATATAACGTTATACGTTATAACGTAATACTATATAATGTTATACGTTATAACGTAATACTATATAATGTTATACGTTATAACGTAATACTATATAACGTTATACGTTATAACGTAATACTATATAACGTTATACGTTATAACGTAATACTATATAACGTTATACGTTATACGGTAATACTATATAACGTTATACGTTATAACGTAATACTATATAACGTTATACGTTATAACGTAATACTATATAACGTTATACGTTATAACGTAATACTACATAACGTTATACGTTATATGGTAATACTAAATAACGTTATACGTTATAACGTAATACTATATAACGTTATACGTTACATGGTGATACTATATAACGTTATACGTTACATGGTGATACTATATAACGTTATACGTTACATGGTGATACTATATAACGTTATACGTTATAACGTAATACTATATAACGTTATACGTTATAACGTAATACTATATAACGTTATACGTTATAACGTAATACTACATAACGTTATACGTTATGTGGTAATACTAAATAACGTTATACGTTATAACGTAATACTATATAACGTTATACGTTATAACGTAATACTATATAACGTTATACGTTATAACGTAATACTATATAACGTTATACGTTATAACGTAATACTATATAACGTTATACGTTATAACGTAATACTATATAACGTTATACGTTATAAACGTAATACTATATAACTTTATACGTTATAACGTAATACTATATAACGTTATACGTTATAACGTAATACTATATAACGTTATACGTTATAACGTAATACTATATAACGTTATACGTTATATGGTAATACTATATAACGTTATACGTTATAACGTAATACTATATAACGTTATACGTTATAACGTAATACTATATAACGTTATACGTTATATGGTAATACTATATAACGTTATACGTTATAACGTAATACTATATAACGTTATACGTTATATGGTAATACTATATAACGTTATACGTCATAACGTAATACTATATAACGTTATACGTTATAACGTAATACTATATAACGTTATACGTTATAACGTAATACTATATAACGTTATACGTTATAACGTAATACTACATAACGTTATACGTTATGTGGTAATACTAAATAACGTTATACGTTATAACGTAATACTATATAACGTTATACGTTATAACGTAATACTATATAACGTTATACGTTATAACGTAATACTATATAACGTTATACGTTATAACGTAATACTATATAACGTTATACGTTATAACGTAATACTATATAACGTTATACGTTATAACGTAATACTATATAACTTTATACGTTATAACGTAATACTATATAACGTTATACGTTATAACGTAATACTATATAACGTTATACGTTATAACGTAATACTATATAACGTTATACGTTATATGGTAATACTATATAACGTTATACGTTATAACGTAATACTATATAACGTTATACGTTATAACGTAATACTATATAACGTTATACGTTATAAGGTAATACTATATAACGTTATACGTTATAACGTAATACTATATAACGTTATACGTTATAACGTAATACTATATAACGTTATACGTTATAACGTAATACTATATAACGTTATACGTTATAACGTAATACTATATAACGTTATACGTTATAACGTAATACTATATAACTTTATACGTTATAACGTAATACTATATAACGTTATACGTTATAACGTAATACTATATAACGTTATACGTTATAACGTAATACTATATAACGTTATACGTTATATGGTAATACTATATAACGTTATACGTTATAACGTAATACTATATAACGTTATACGTTATAACGTAATACTATATAACGTTATACGTTATAACGTAATACTATATAACGTTATACGTTATATGGTAATACTATATAACGTTATACGTTATAACGTAATACTATATAACGTTATACGTTATAACGTAATACTATATAACGTTATACGTTATAACGTAATACTATATAACGTTATACGTTATATGGTAATACTAAATAACGTTATACGTTATAACGTAATACTATATAACGTTATACGTTATAACGTAATACTATATAACGTTATACGTTATAACGTAATACTATATAACGTTATACGTTATACGGTAATACTATATAACGTTATACGTTATAACGTAATACTATATAACGTTATACGTTATAACGTAATACTATATAACGTTATACGTTATAACGTAATACTACATAACGTTATACGTTATATGGTAATACTAAATAACGTTATACGTTATAACGTAATACTATATAACGTTATACGTTAACATGGTGATACTATATAACGTTATACGTTACATGGTGATACTATATAACGTTATAGTTACATGGTGATACTATATAACGTTATACGTTATAACGTAATACTATATAATGTTATACGTTATAACGTAATACTATATAATGTTATACGTTATAACGTAATACTATATAACGTTATACGTTATATGGTAATACTATATAACGTTATACGTTATAACGTAATACTATATAACGTTATACGTTATAACGTAATACTATATAACGTTATACGTTATAGCGTAATACTACATAACGTTATACGTTATATGGTAATACTAAATAACGTTATACGTTATAACGTAATACTATATAACGTTATACGTTATATGGTAATACTAAATAACGTTATACGTTATAACGTAATACTATATAACGTTATACGTTATAATGTAATACTATATAACGTTATACGTTATAACGTAATACTATATAACGTTATACGTTATACGGTAATACTATATAACGTTATACGTTATAACGTAATACTATATAACGTTATACGTTATAACGTAATACTATATAACGTTATACGTTATAACGTAATACTACATAACGTTATACGTTATATGGTAATACTAAATAACGTTATACGTTATAACGTAATACTATATAACGTTATACGTTATATGGTGATACTATACAACGTTATAACGTAATACTATATAACGTTATACGTTATATGGTAATACTATATAACGTTATACGTCATAACGTAATACTATATAACGTTATACGTTATAACGTAATACTATATAACGTTATACGTTATAACGTAATACTATATAACGTTATACGTTATAACGTAATACTACATAACGTTATACGTTATGTGGTAATACTAATTAACGTTATACGTTATAAACGTAATACTATATAACGTTATACGTTATAACGTAATACTATATAACGTTATACGTTATAACGTAATACTATATAACGTTATACGTTATAACGTAATACTATATAACGTTATACGTTATAACGTAATACTATATAACGTTATACGTTATAACGTAATACTATATAACTTTATACGTTATAACGTAATACTATATAACGTTATACGTTATAACGTAATACTATATAACGTTATACGTTATAACGTAATACTATATAACGTTATACGTTATATGGTAATACTATATAACGTTATACGTTATAACGTAATACTATATAACGTTATACGTTATAACGTAATACTATATAACGTTATACTTTATATGGTAATACTATATAACGTTATACGTTATAACGTAATACTATATAACGTTATACGTTATAACGTAATACTATATAACCTTATACGTTATAACGTAATACTATATAACGTTATACGTTATATGGTAATACTAAATAACGTTATACGTTATAACGTAATACTATATAACGTTATACGTTATATGGTAATACTATATAACGTTATACGTCATAACGTAATACTATATAACGTTATACGTTATAACGTAATACTATATAACGTTATACGTTATAACGTAATACTATATAACGTTATACGTTATAACGTAATACTACATAACGTTATACGTTATGTGGTAATACTAAATAACGTTATACGTTATAACGTAATACTATATAACGTTATACGTTATAACGTAATACTATATAACGTTATACGTTATAACGTAATACTATATAACGTTATACGTTATAACGTAATACTACATAACGTTATACGTTATGTGGTAATACTAAATAACGTTATACGTTATAACGTAATACTATATAACGTTATACGTTATAACGTAATACTATATAACGTTATACGTTATAACGTAATACTATATAACGTTATACGTTATAACGTAATACTATATAACGTTATACGTTATAACGTAATACTATATAACGTTATACGTTATATGGTAATACTAAATAACGTTATACGTTATAACGTAATACTATATAACGTTATACGTTATAACGTAATACTATATAACGTTATACGTTATAACGTAATACTATATAACGTTATACGTTATACGGTAATACGATATAACGTTATACGTTATAACGTAATACTATATAACGTTATACGTTATAACGTAATACTATATAACGTTATACGTTATAACGTAATACTATATAACGTTATACGTTATAACGTAATACTACATAACGTTATACGTTATATGGTAATACTAAATAACGTTATACGTTATAACGTAATACTATATAACGTTATACGTTACATGGTGATACTATATAACGTTATACGTTACATGGTGATACTATATAACGTTATACGTTACATGGTGATACTATAACGTTATACGTTACATGGTGATACTATATAACGTTACTACGTTATAACGTAATACTATATAATGTTATACGTTATAACGTAATACTATATAATGTTATACGTATAACGTAATACTATATAACGTTATACGTTATAACGTAATACTATATAACGTTATACGTTATAACGTAATACTATATAACGTTATACGTTATACGGTAATACTATATAACGTTATACGTTATAACGTAATACTATATAACGTTATACCTTATAACGTAATACTATATAACGTTATACGTTATAACGTAATACTACATAACGTTATACGTTATATGGTAATACTAAATAACGTTATACGTTATAACGTAATACTATATAACGTTATACGTTATATGGTGATACTATACAACGTTATAACGTAATACTATATAACGTTATACGTTATATGGTAATACTATATAACGTTATACGTCATAACGTAATACTATATAACGTTATACGTTATAACGTAATACTATATAACGTTATACGTTATAACGTAATACTATATAACGTTATACGTTATAACGTAATACTACATAACGTTATACGTTATGTGGTAATACTAAATAACGTTATACGTTATAACGTAATACTATATAACGTTATACGTTATATGGTGATACTATACAACGTTATAACGTAATACTATATAACGTTATACGTTATATGGTAATACTATATAACGTTATACGTCATAACGTAATACTATATAACGTTATACGTTATAACGTAATACTATATAACGTTATACGTTATAACGTAATACTATATAACGTTATACGTTATAACGTAATACTATATAACGTTATACGTTATAACGTAATACTATATAACGTTATACGTTATACGGTAATACTATATAACGTTATACGTTATAACGTAATACTATATAACGTTATACGTTATAACGTAATACTATATAACGTTATACGTTATAACGTAATACTACATAACGTTATACGTTATATGGTAATACTAAATAACGTTATACGTTATAACGTAATACTATATAATGTTATACGTTATAACGTAATACTATATAATGTTATACGTTATAACGTAATACTATATAATGTTATACGTTATAACGTAATACTATATAACGTTATACGTTATACGGTAATACTATATAACGTTATACGTTATAACGTAATACTATATAACGTTATACGTTATAACGTAATACTATATAACGTTATACGTTATAACGTAATACTACATAACGTTATACGTTATATGGTAATACTAAATAACGTTATACGTTATAACGTAATACTATATAACGTTATACGTTATATGGTGATACTATACAACGTTATAACGTAATACTATATAACGTTATACGTTATATGGTAATACTATATAACGTTATACGTCATAACGTAATACTATATAACGTTATACGTTATAACGTAATACTATATACGTTATACGTTATAACGTAATACTATATAACGTTATACGTTATATGGTAATACTATATAACGTTATACGTTATATGGTAATACTATATAACGTTATACGTTATAACGTAATACTATATAACGTTATACGTTATAACGTAATACTATATAACGTTATACGTTATAACGTAATACTATATACGTTATACGTTATATGGTAATACTATATAACGTTATACGTTATAACGTAATACTATATAACGTTATACGTTATAACGTAATACTATATAACGTTATACGTTATAACGTAATACTATATAACTTTATACGTTATAACGTAATACTATATAACGTTATACGTTATAACGTAATACTATATAACGTTATACGTTATAACGTAATACTATATAACGTTATACGTTATAACGTAATACTATATAACGTTATACGTTATATGGTAATACTATATAACGTTATACGTTATAACGTAATACTATATAACGTTATACGTTATAACGTAATACTATATAACGTTATACGTTATAACGTAATACTATATAACGTTATACGTTACATGGTGATACTATATAACGTTATACGTTACATGGTGATACTATATAACGTTATACGTTATAACGTAATACTATATAATGTTATACGTTATAACGTAATACCATATAATGTTATACGTTATAACGTAATACTATATAACGTTATACGTTATAACGTAATACTATATAACGTTATACGTTATAACGTAATACTATATAACGTTATACGTTATACGGTAATACTATATAACGTTATACGTTATAACGTAATACTATATAACGTTATACGTTATAACGTAATACTATATAACGTTATACGTTATAACGTAATACTACATAACGTTATACGTTATATGTAATACTAAATAACGTTATACGTTATAACGTAATACTATATAACGTTATACGTTACATGGTGATACTATATAACGTTATACGTTACATGGTGATACTATATAACGTTATACGTTACATGGTGATACTATATAACGTTATACGTTATAACGTAATACTATATAACGTTATACGTTATAACGTAATACTGTATAACGTTATACGTTATAACGTAATACTACATAACGTTATACGTTATGTGGTAATACTAAATAACGTTATACGTTTATAACGTAATACTATATAACGTTATACGTTATAACGTAATACTATATAACGTTATACGTTATAACGTAATACTATATAACGTTATACGTTATAACGGTAATACTATATAACGTTATACGTTATAACGTAATACTATATAACGTTATACGTTATAACGTAATACTATATAACGTTATACGTTATAACGTAATACTACATAACGTTATACGTTATATGGTAATACTAAATAACGTTATACGTTATAACGTAATACTATATAACGTTATACGTTATAACGTAATACTATATAACGTTATACGTTATAACGTAATACTATATAACGTTATACGTTATAACGTAATACTACATAACGTTATACGTTATATGGTAATACTAAATAACGTTATACGTTATAACGTAATACTATATAACGTTATACGTTACATGGTGATACTATATAACGTTATACGTTACATGGTGATACTATATAACGTTATACGTTACATGGTGATACTATATAACGTTATACGTTATAACGTAATACTATATAATGTTATACGTTATAAACGTAATACTATATAATGTTATACGTTATAACGTAATACTATATAACGTTATACGTTATAACGTAATACTATATAACGTTATACGTTATAACGTAATACTATATAACGTTATACGTTATAACGTAATACTATATAACGTTATACGTTATACGGTAATACTATATAACGTTATACGTTATAACGTAATACTATATAACGTTATACGTTATAACGTAATACTATATAACGTTATACGTTATAACGTAATACTACATAACGTTATACGTTATATGGTAATACTAAATAACGTTATACGTTATAACGTAATACTATATAACGTTATACGTTATATGGTGATACTATACAACGTTATAACGTAATACTATATAACGTTATACGTT
This sequence comes from Bombus flavifrons, assembly GCF_040668555.2. Taxonomy (NCBI): domain Eukaryota; kingdom Metazoa; phylum Arthropoda; class Insecta; order Hymenoptera; family Apidae; genus Bombus; species Bombus flavifrons. The sequence continues at coordinate 38,259 of NW_027185046.1, forward strand.
ATATGGTAATACTATATAACGTTATACGTCATAACGTAATACTATATAACGTTATACGTTATAACGTAATACTATATAACGTTATACGTTATAAACGTAATACTATATAACGTTATACGTTATAACGTAATACTACATAACGTTATACGTTATGTGGTAATACTAAATAACGTTATACGTTATAACGTAATACTATATAACGTTATACGTTATAACGTAATACTATATAACGTTATACGTTATAACGTAATACTATATAACGTTATACGTTATAACGTAATACTATATAACGTTATACGTTATAACGTAATACTATATAACGTTATACGTTATAACGTAATACTATATAACTTTATACGTTATAACGTAATACTATATAACGTTATACGTTATAACGTAATACTATATAACGTTATACGTTATAACGTAATACTATATAACGTTATACGTTATAACGTAATACTATATAACGTTATACGTTATACGGTAATACTATATAACGTTATACGTTATAAACGTAATACTATATAACGTTATACGTTATAACGTAATACTATATAACGTTATACGTTATAACGTAATACTACATAACGTTATACGTTATAATGGTAATACTAAATAACGTTATACGTTATAACGTAATACTATATAATGTTATACGTTATAACGTAATACTATATAATGTTATACGTTATAACGTAATACTATATAATGTTATACGTTATAACGTAATACTATATAACGTTATACGTTATACGGTAATACTATATAACGTTATACGTTATAACGTAATACTATATAACGTTATACGTTATAACGTAATACTATATAACGTTATACGTTATAACGTAATACTACATAACGTTATACGTTATATGGTAATACTAAATAACGTTATACGTTATAACGTAATACTATATAACGTTATACGTTATATGGTGATACTATACAACGTTATAACGTAATACTATATAACGTTATACGTTATATGGTAATACTATATAACGTTATACGTCATAACGTAATACTATATAACGTTATACGTTATAACGTAATACTATATAACGTTATACGTTATAACGTAATACTATATAACGTTATACGTTATATGGTAATACTATATAACGTTATACGTTATAACGTAATACTATATAACGTTATACGTTATAACGTAATACTATATAACGTTATACGTTATAACGTAATACTATATAACGTTATACGTTATATGGTAATACTATATAACGTTATACGTTATAACGTAATACTATATAACGTTATACGTTATAACGTAATACTATATAACGTTATACGTTATAACGTAATACTATATACGTATACGTTATAACGTAATACTATATAACTTTATACGTTATAACGTAATACTATATAACGTTA